>NW_028230440.1:7125365-7325415 GCF_043228905.1 Azolla caroliniana | reverse complement strand
GAAATAAACAGAAACCTAGATACTCGAAGGTACTCATCTTCCATACATAATAGTTCAATAACAGTTTTTATTGATTTATAAAAGGTACTGGAGACTTTTGAGTTTCACGTTGGATAATATTAACAAGTATTGTGTCATAATTGAAAAGTAGAGATCAATGATAAAGTAGAAAATGTCCTAATCTGAATGATAATTCAACAATGGTTCAACTGAAATCCAGACATCTGGATAATGTGTTCAGCAATATCAAGTTTCTTTTAGTTTCTCTTAAATAAGGACATAACACATATGATAATAGGTGGTTGTGTTCCAACCAAGGATTTGTGAATATCTTGAAAGGACCATAATGATTTATGTATTATCAAAAGGCCATTTTTCTAGGGTTTACCTTTTCTAACTCTGTTAAAATTCAGCAGTTACAACAATTTGCACCAGTCACTACATTATTATTCACACATGGTATACAAACCATTTCCTTGGTGAGACTTAATTTTGGAGAATAGGACACAACCAAATTTTTATTTTAACTGCAGAGTCATTATGGTTGTTTATTGATAGTTTGAAATATTCTTTGATACATGTACCTATCTCTTCTTCTTAATGCAATTTTCTTGATTTTTTTCAAGTGAGTATCTATGTCTTGTATAGAAGATTCCCATTCAAGAGAAAGGAATCTAGTTAATCCATTAAATAGTCAGGGTTGTATATTGTAGGCCACTGCTCAAGATTCATCTATCATCTCTAGTTTCTCAGCTGTCATCCTTACTTGCATGTATGAGTGTTTTTGTAGATTTTAGTTCGATTCTCTATCTTTGTATAGTTCTGATTATCGTTGACGAATGACAAGTGCCTGATTTATTATAATCATTTTCTAAGTTCCGTGCTAGTAGAAGCAAACCTTCATGCTTATACTTTATTTTGCCTTTGTTTCACTTGAGATACTAGGAGTAAAGAAATAAAGATGAGAGACAACATAACTTCTAATTCACTTCATCACATTATCAATGTTGAGACATCTACGATACATGTTTCCGGTAGGATATATATTTTTTCAGTGACCACACCTTTCTTCTTGGTGATCTTCTTTTATTTCTGGCTATGTGTATCATGCATAGGTAATTATGTATGTGGTTAAAGGCTTTCTGTTATTTTGGTTCTTACCCTGATGAGATTTTGTGTCGGCTTCTTTAGATGGACAGTTAAGTCAATCCTCAGCATGTTACTTAAAAAACCAAGGACTGGCATCAGCGACAGAATGTTTAGGAGCCAACAGGACATCCTTGCTAACACGGATAAAAAATAATTTTGGAAATCCAGAAGATTCTCTACATGATAATATGAAAGTAGCGGAGCACATGTATACTGAGACTGAGATTCTGGAAGATGTGATAATGCATAATTGTCCCCCAGTATCAGACGACTCGGAAGATAGTAAAACATCTGAAGAAATGTGTAACAATGTTTCTGAGGTTTCAAAAGACTTGGCTTATAATGATACTAAAATGTCAATAAAAATGCCTGACGCTTGTGTCTCATCACAACCAGAAGAGATTGCAGTAAAGTTGATATATTCTGAACCATTCTTGCAATGCAAGGTAAAAACGAACAGTGAAAATGCTCTTCAAGATGCACTGAAATCTGGATTGCAGTCTATTGACAATAACAGTGGAATAATTGTCCATGAAAGTGACCAAAATCGCACAGTTCTACCCAGCACAGCTGTGGATATGTTAGAACAGTATACGGAAGATGTATTCAGTGATTATTCTGAGAAGCAGAAAATAACTGAACATTTGGCTGAGCATCAAACGAGATTCTTGGAACAAGAAGGAAGCAATGAGAATCACAATTCTCCGTCTCTAGAACTTAATCGTTCTGAAAAGGTATGACTTGTTATCTCACTTTCCAAATGAAATCAAAGTTACATACAATAGATCCAAACTTCCAAGAGCATTACTCTTTCTTCTTGTTTGAACCTAATTATAAAATATTTGGGAAATTCAGCTTTTTTCTTCCATATACAGTGCTTATTTTTGCACAAGTAGCTGGAGTTCACATATGACCTACTAGGTCACTTATGTCACATGGAACTTAGTTCCTTCCACATGCATGCTGAGCTGTGCCTTACAAAACTCAAAGTAGTTCTGGATAGAAAAATTAATTATATCCTCCGAAACCACATATACTTCTGTGGTCTATGTACTCATGTTCCTTTTTCTAATAGCTTCTGATCAAAGAGGTGCATAATTTGTAACACAGGTTAGTGCATTAGATGCTGAAGACGAGGATGAGATAATCATTAAGAGAAGCAGGGAAACATTATCTTTGGTTCCAGCTCGAGAGAAATTGAAGATTCTAGATAATATATACACAGTCATCTTTGAACAGGGAAATACATGGCAACACAACAACAAACATATTTGCAACCCTAGGTTAGTATTCTCCATCCTCGAGGCTGCTAAGATGGGAAATGAGAAGGCAGAGGAACTGCTTGGAAGTGAATGTAGTGGGATGCAGTTATTAATATGCAACAAAGCAATTTGCGAATTGATCTTTGCATTCCCTGAGGAGAAGCTGTTGCCCACAAAATTTGTGAAAGAATATTTATTGGCAATGGAGACACCCAAAATATTTGAGGAATTAAAGAAGAATGATACACTAATGGCATTTCAGGATGCAGAGTCGGCATTATTTTGGAGTGCACTTATACATCATGCACGTAATCTAGTTACGCAAGATCTTGCCACTATAACACAGATTGCTTCAATATTTTCTAGCATTCTCTTGCCTACATCAAGAGGGTTTGAAGATCTATTATCTACAGAAGAGCTCAGCATGGCAAGGCTAAATTTTAATGCCTTCATCACCCAGCTTCTTACTGAGGAAATGGAAGGTCCTTATACTTCATATGAGAAAGATTGCTGTAGAGAAGAATGTGCAGTAAATAAAGGATCGACTTTCCTCAATATGCATGAAGAAAATAATATCATGTTACCTCCTGTGGTGGAGAAAGTAGAGATTGATGTAAATCAAGAGGTTATCGATGACTCGAGGTCCTCATCTTTCTTAGCTCATGAAAAAAGCCCATCCTGTTTGTCTTGTAAATTGATAATGAGGGTTCTTCTTTGTAAAAAATCAAAAGGGAAGCACATTTGAATACGGTATCTATATCTATATCTATGTATATAATTGGTAACTGTCCAAGAATCATGGACACCATAAAAAATGTCCAATACTGTAAGAGCCACCGAGTATGGCATCTGGATTCTAATCTCAGTTGTCAGCAAAGTCATATAGAATTTCAATTTGAATTATGGGAACATTTGCATTTCAGCACTGCTGCAAAAGAGTATGGTATGTTGAATGTCACAAACCACCATAAGCCACTCAAATTGTATCATCAAAGAGTTAATACAGTTACATTAAACTTAAGAAATTGGAGATGAGAATCGATGAACAATGACGGAGAGATGTTGTTGTGAGGAGCATAGACAAACTTTTGATAAAGACAGAAAATTTGAGTTGTTTTATACAAATTATTATCATTAACTTTTATAGGCGTGGTTAGTTAATTTCTTGACCTACATATGAGGTTGAGACCCACTCCTGACCCCTTGTTTAATCCCACCAAGAAGCAAAAATTAATTTGTGATATGGTATTGTCATATTTGGTCATCCATGCCCTAGAGTGATTACTTTGTGTCAAAGAAGCTAGGTGATTGGTTTAGTTTGGGAGTGGTTTCCTAATGCTAGAACTAGGTAATGAGCTTGTCATAATTTTGGATGCATCCTCATCTTGGAGGAGATTAGGAGAACAAAATTTGTTGGTTATAACTTATTCCACACTATGACTTGCACACAAGAGATACCACCAATCATGCATGCAATATTTGACGTAAGATCATGTTATCTCTACATAGAGCCAATATGGGCTCATCCCTAGCTTGGGAAATAGCAAGTGCTTTGGCATCGATATCACATACTAGCCAAATAGCCATGAAAGAGTGGTAAACCTTTCAATGTTAGAAATGTCATGCTACGGACCTATTTATAGGTTTTTATCCAACCTCCCGCCCAAGTACAATTGTGCCCACATAAAAGCTACCACAAACCCTAATACCATTAAAGACCATTCATATGTCTAGGTCCTAGGAGTGTAACTTTTCGATTGACACAAACAAAAATTAATTATTCTAGAGCATGGAGTACAACGTGTGGAGTTTTACCAACAATAAAGTCTATCAAAACGTTGGCCATTTCCAATACATATTCCACATGTTAATTTGCATGCCTTCATTAATTTGACCTATCCTTGATTTCAATTTCCCATGGCTTGCTAGAGCTTATGCACTAACTCACATGTACCCTTATTGTCCTCCCCTTGTGCTCACACTTGTTGGAACTTGGGTGGCCTTACCTTCCTTGGTTCATTCTAGTACTCCTTATTCCTTTGTCACCAACCTTGTAGAAACTATAAAAGAAAAACTAAAGTTTACAATTTTTGTAATAATTTATATTTTTTTAAGTGTTTCATTTTGTTTCATTTTCTTATCAATTTATATGGGTGTATATTGACAAAATGCACAAATAGAAATTATTTATTGATAAGAACAAGAAGCTATCTATTACCATCGAAAAGCAAAGTGATATGGTCAGTGCTATTGTGATGAATGCAAACACATTTACGATTTAAACATATCATGTTGGTTTTTGTTGCATATTTGTCATGTCAGCTTCTACAACCATCAACAACTCAAATACAAAGTGATTCAACTTGATTACCACAGAACCCAAAAAGTGCACATGCATCATTTTCTTTGCAATAGATGAGCCATTTGCCATGTGCATCTAGATGCACACGAGAGTCTCGGATCTTGCTCAAAATCTTCCACAATAACATGACTTTTTATACTCATATCACATGTAAGAATGAGGGGTTCTTTGGACTAGACATAGTTTTTCAATGTAGAAAGGTGAAGACTATGATGAATCACTTGTTCTAGAAAGGCGTAGCATATGGGGACGTTGCCTATCATGTTTGTAACCTTTTCTCTCAAACCTTAATTTCCAAAAAGGCACCAACTAACATATTTGCTCCATTGAATTTCTTTTCTAGTTGCCCATTCTTAAATTTAACACAGTTGTAATAATTTCCTATTGTTTTACAACACAATTGATTAATTGAGGTTGACAATTGATTTTGTTCTACTTGAGTTGGTACGGCAAACACATGACAAATGACATGCAATCTCATATTCGTTCTTGATAAGTTTGGTATGGTTTGATTATGCTTAGATAATGATCTCAACTTTATCATCTTATGGCATTATGTATATAAAATTTACACAAATATGTACAATATCGAGGCCCTGCTTGTAAGTAATATATAGGAGGTTCAACTCCTACCCCATTGTTGCCAATCGAGACATGACACATCCATTGTTTCTTCTAGGGCAAACCACGGGTTTCATCCAATACGAAATTGCTTTTAGTACAATGCACTCCGTATCTTATTTGGTTCTCTTCATCCTAGGTTTGTCCAAATTTGCCATTAAGTTGCCACCATGTACTCTCTCTTCTGGTAGGTGCAACGAGGACATGTTGAAGATACCATCATCCATGCTAGGTTTTCTTCTTTGGAGTAATCTTGATTGATGCCCATGCTTAGAAGAAGTTCCAAATATATGAGGCGAAGAAATACATGGCTTCAATATTGAACCTGACCTAGGAGTTTGATCTTGTGGTTTAGAGATGCTTAGTGTACTACCCAAAGCTAAAGTTTGAATAGGTATTCCGCTAAGGATAGATGAAAACAATCCTACCTTTGAATGTTGGCTAGTACCATCTTCCATGCCATCTTGTTTTCCACTAATCATGTTTGACGATAATTCTGATTCACGACCATATTCATCGTCATCCATGTCATCATGCAAATGTTTGTTTCCATAAAATCTTGAAGGAGGGTTCTCTTCTTTGTGTATGCACTCATGAGATTTGGCATACAAATGATCTATTTCTAGACCTTGTGAAATGGTTCCCTCAAAAATAGCCTTTCCATGCACTCTTTGATCTTCAAATAAAGCACTATGTGCACCCCAAAGGTTGATTTGTTCTTTGGCATGCTTATTGCAAGGAAAACATTTGAAATGAGTTGATTGCTTATCATCAAAATTGTTTAATCCATGAAGTGTCAAGCTTTCTTGACCATCCCTTGTGCATTCCTTATTGGTGGCACCATTAGCCCTTTGGTCACAATTTTCCAAATCGTCTTGTGAAACTCTTATTAATGTGCCTCTACATGCATTATTTGAGCACACTTCACAAATACATATTATATTATCTTGATGATCTTGACACACGTGAGGGCTTCCTTCAAATTCTTTAACACATTCATTCAAAACACGATGATTACCACTTCGATAGAGCATCTTGTTTCCATGTGAGCCTTTCCCACAACTCGAATAGTGATATAATTGAGCAATCCCATCTAAGCTACATGGACTGGTGCGTTTTTCTCTTCGCCATCGCCTTTTGAGATCCTACAAATGATCGTAATTAATAGCTTATGATGTAATTAAAATGTTAATGATAGAACAATAGTACGAAAATATAATTTGTTAAAAACAAATTTTACTTGACAATAAGGAACTCAAAGATACCAATGACAAATAACATTCAAGGAGCATATATAGTGCAATGCATAATATAGTGCAGTTAGGCATATTACATATTGTGTTTGTCCTCCTATAACTTGGTCATCCTTGGTATGGCATCTAACAAGTTTATCACCATCACATGGCATTTCATCTGCAAGTGCGATTCTGTTGTCACTACCATGTGGCATCTCATTATACCCTTGATTTTGCCCTCTAGAAATAGAGAGATCACAATCAACACATTCACATCCAAATTTCTTTTGTCGACCATGTGAGAGAGAAAGAGCATAATCATCGTCGCTTTCATATCCTAATTGCTTTTCAAATAATCTCCTCCCATTACCATGAGAGAAGGAGAAACCACAATCATCATCACATCCACATACTAGTTGTTTTTTCCTTTTTCGAGATCGCCCAAACCGAAATTTGAGCAAAGTACTCCTTGGATGTGATTCACACAAGGAAGAAGAAGCAGACATGGACATATCCATGTATTGGACACTTTCATCTATATTTGTAGGAATAACATGGGTATTCTCACAATTTGCTTTGAACATAGGTAGTAATATGCAATTTTCATAGCTAGGAGAGGTTGTAGACCCTTCTTCATCTACCATAGCTATATTGCCTTCTTCACACATATATGGTGATTCCTTGACTTCATGCGAGGTTCTTGCACACTCATACCTCCTTGGTGCAGCAAACCCTGATCCTAGTTCCATCGTTAGGGTTTTTTATAGGCAAATTCAAGAAGCTATTATTATCAAATTTTAACCAAGAAAAGCAAGATTAAGAGAAGAGACATCTGTTTGAGAAAGAGAGAGAGGATTAAATTTCCATGGCTTTAACGGAATGACCTAAAAAAGCAAGATTAAGAGAAGAGACATCTGTTTGAGAGAGAGAGAGAGGATTAAATTTCCATGGCTTTAACGGAATGACCTAATCTTGACATCAGATCTACAGAGACAGAGACAGAGAGGGTGAGAGAGAGAGAGAGAAGTGACTCTGAGAGAGACCAGAGAATCCTTGTTAAGACTCTGTTTTTTTTTTTAATGGTTTCTTTTTTCTTCGTTTAGTGAAGGCTTGGAATTTTTTCAGATTCTTTGGGCTTGGCTGAGCTGGATTCCAGGGATCTTGGAGATTCTTTTCTTTGATGCCAATGAAGAACATTCAAATGATGATATATTCATGTCCTAGAGAGAGAGAGAAGAAGACATACATGCATACATACATACATACATATGATAGGGTGAGATGGAATTTGAACTTGGGTTCTCTCGATATTATGACTTCTGATGCAGGTCAATGAGCGTCTTATTGCTCGCGACTCCGCGACTCGCGAATGAGAAACCAAGCTGACTCACCACATCCGATCCATGACATAGCTCGTGAGGTTGTCTCACAAACACCTTGCTGGTTAACGACTACTCGAAGGCCATTCGTTCAAACCCCTACGCTAGAGACATGAAGTTCATTTGTTCAACCTTTGGTGATATGTTTCTAATCCGTTGCAAAGATTTTGCATTCCTTGGGAGTAGTTCCAATGTATTTAAGGTAACCTTGACGCAACAACATCATTGATATTTGCCACATACAACACGTGAATTTCTGGTACAAACAAACAATATGCGAGAAACTTTCCCCAACAAACTGCAAGCACACCTTGTATTGGCCATTTTCGATGTTGAAGTTTGGGTATTTTAACAAGGTAGAGTACCATATGCATTTGGTGCACCTATTGGTATTCAAAGTATATTTAAGACATCTTCTCTTTGGATGAATCCAACACATATCCAATTCAAATACCTTATGAATTGCATAGTATAGTAACATCTTGGGATAGATCAAAATCGAATCTAATCCATGAATAAATAGATTGTGAATGTATTTGTGGTTGGCATGCCCCGTTGCTACTTGACGACTCTTTTTTAAATGATATTATTCTCTAAATCGTCATGAAATAGTAGCGCCCTCCCTACCTTTGTGTCACCTTATTGCCATTCATCAACAATGCTTTCAATGAGGTTATTGAGCTCTAGAAACATTGACAATGCCCTCTACCTAAGGAGTCTTTGCAAAAGATACTATTCTTTAAAGCATCATTAAACAATAATGCTTGTAAACTCTATGTTAGCCCGCCTCTACCCAATAATCCCTAATTGACAACAATTTAGATTGGGAGTCAAACAGGAAGTGTTTAAAAATTTTCAAGCTTATATTGGACCGAATTGAATCCCAAAACTTGTAAACCGAAACCATACAAACCAAATTGCTCCAAGATTTTTAAGCTCAAACCAAACAATTCAAGAGATCTATAAATTGCGGTTTGGCAATTTGGACTCCACCTGAACCAAACTATTATAACTTTTCTTTTGACTTAAAAGAATTGCTAGGATTTGAAGTTAAAATCTTATGGTTATAATACACGTTCCATAAATCATATATTTTAAAATATTCCACCAAACCATCAAATTATTTAAACAATGATTTCAAGCTAGATACACCAAACTATTTACAAATGTTTAAACCTAACCAAACTACGTAAGACACAGTTTTGTTGTTCAATTTGGCTCAAACCAAACCTTTGTTGATTCCAACCAACAATCGCATGCTTTCGATGATGCCATCAACTATAAGAATGTATAAACACCTTACTATTTATGATGGTGATTTATAATAATAAAATTGCTCCAACAGTTGAAAGGATGTCTCAATTGTACTAATAAAATGGTCATTGAAATTTTGTATTCCTAGCATCTAGATGTATATAAATATATAGAGAACCATGAATTGATTAGTTATTTAAGCTTTTTTATTTTTTGTGCATCAATGTGGCTTGAAATTTCTTGTATGTTTCTCTAATATGGAGGCATCATCATACCTTGTGCCACTTTGATAGTTTCTATTCAATCATATGGAAAGTTGTATTCAATTAGAGTTGTACGTCTAATTCGGAGGGAGGTCTCCAACTAACTAGCATATCAACCCTACAATATGCAGTGAAGGAACTATAACAATATTTTGAGATACCATTGGGATAAAAGAATTGAATGTATAAGCGACACAAATGTTTGATCATGTTCTTGTGTTTACATATGAGATCCTTACATATTTGCCCTAGACTAGATTTGCCCCATAAACATTTACATAAGAAGACGTTGGTGATAAATCTACACGAGTAGATTTTTGACGCTTTTCATCCCATTTGAGGAGTTCTCACAAATACCCTAGTACATTGTTGGCCAACAATAATGCCTCCATTAATCAATGTAAAACAAAAGAACAAGCAAGGGAGAGTGACATTTGCCAAAGCAATGGAATAATTTGATCCATGTCACAAATTGTCTTGTCATGTTGAAATATTGGATAGATATACTAATATTTTAAGTGAAGTACCCATAACCTTTAATTTAGCCGCATTAATCATATTTCAACATAAATTATTACTTGAAGTATTGAAAAGGTTGCATTGTCAAGCAAGATAAACACTATTAAGGAGTAGAAGTCAAGGCCACACCTTGTATATTTTTGGCATAATCATTACATATAGAATTGGTTGGCACATGTCCATCCAAGCCTCTAGGCAACATTGTCTTGACTCTTTGGCATGTGGAGCATCTTGTGACAATGGCTAGCCACGGATCCTTCGTTTGATAGAATTGATTGAGCACTTCCTCAATTTTCCCATTCTTACCATATCCTACAATCAGTGCGTTCCAAGAGACGTGTTCTTGGATTGAAAGGCTGTTAAATTTCACAGGAAGATCATCGAAGATTTCTCGTGTTTGTTGAGAGAAAACCACATTTGGCCTACATATCCACTAAGGCATTGCAATGAAGGTTTCAATCTCGTTTAAAATGGCAACGATATGTTTCAAAGCCATTTTTTTAGGAGCTAGGGTGCAAAATCCAGGAGACTTTAATCAATATAACATCAAAGCTATTGCTATGGACTTGAACACCCAAACGTAAAGTTGCAAAGCGGAAGCTATTGCCATATAAACAAGAAGTATTGCAATAACTAAAGTCTCTTATATGATGTATAAAGCATCACGTTCACATTGTGCTTTAGTAGTAATGGCTTCTTAATACAAAAAGTTGAAGAAAGATTCCCATGATTTTATATTTCAATCCGATATGGTTTCTCATTCATTACATTGCAATTAAAGATGTAATTGCATGCTCTTAGAACCTTTTTCATCATATAGCACACGAACAAGGTTAGAATTTACAATCTCGCCTTTACATTTATAGCATGCCATGCCCCAAGTACTTACAAAGTTACAAGTTACAATTCACTCAACATGCATATCTTGTGCACCTTTAAAAGTGAAGTTAAAACCCATAAGCAAGAAGATCCAAGGTTTCTTGCAATCAGTGACATTTACGTTTAAACCAAAATATATAGTTATAAAATGGTAATGGGAAACTGTTGTTTTGACCTTTGATCTACTTGGCATTTAAGAGAAAGACACTAAATTGTGACCTTATGGTACATGAGTGTTAAGAATCACAATCATGCAAAAATAGGGCTGAAATTTTTCAAGAGGTGGATTCTCATGCTAAATGATAACAATAAAGTTTGTATAAATAGGGATAACCAATAAATAATGTTATTGAAAACAATGGGGTAGCACCTATGCTCCAAAGATATAAATTTTTATGGGCTAAAGAGATATTGTTAGAAATTAACTGAGATTTCGAAAACATAATTTGGTTAATTAACAGGTGGAAAGATTGGTTACTTGATAGCAAAAAATTGGAATTTGTAATTTATGTCTATCATAATTTAATTAAAGATAGAGATTGGTTGGTGATGGAAATGTGGTTGTACGTGGCACACTACTTGTTATGTAAGATGGTTGCATCAAGTGTCTGACAAATTATGACTATCTAAAGTTTCCATTTTGTGTCCAAAGTGTTTCTTGGTAGGCAATGTTTGACATGTTGCCATTGGCAAGAATGTTAAAATGTCAATATGTTTTAGATGGGACATGGTTTTCCTATATCATGATAATTGAGGAGTATTGCATGCGTAATCACCAAACTTATTGGCTTGTGTAGTCATAACGTAAGGCATCGTTAACTAGGACAATGTTTTCACCCTTTCAATGGATTTACTAAATGAATTCAAAGCTTTAATCTCCCCATAATATAAGGTGGTTTTTGACTACCTTAATTTTTCGGTTCTATGGTAGTATTGGAGTTTCCATGGAGTACCACAACCAAGCATGTTTGTCAAAGGAAATTTGAGCTCGAGCTTTGCAAACACCTTTTCCTTAGTAGTAGTTATGTCGTATAGGCTTAAGTCAACTTATGAGGATAACCTTGTCGTAAGATACTCACTATTGCAATAGGAAATCAAGGATCTTTTGTATAGTTGTGATGTTTTAATACATACACTATTTTTAAGAAGAAAAAGAAAATGGAGACTTGGTCCATTATTTCAACTCTTTTTTTTATAAATATCCTCCATTGGTATTAAAATTAAAGTAAAACTAATATTGCACCTCCGTGGCATATCCATGATACGATATTTGAAACCATAATTGTGCTCAATTTTGTATAGTTTCTCTGTTTCGAGCATTATCCCAAATTAAACTAGTCCATTCAATAGGTCTTCTTGCTTGTCTTATAGCAAAGACTTGTTGAACTTCAAGCATACAACCACTTTTTGCATACATCTCAATAAGAGCACTTGTAGGTGTAACCTGCATTATTTCAACTCTTGTTTATAAACAAGCGGAAGTAAACACTCTATGGTGAAGCATTTGCTTGAGCTTTAATGACATTACATGTCAAGATTATAAAAGTAGTAAATACTTATATACTTTAGGCAATGTATGTATATTCGTGCTCCTCTATTAAATTAAAGCATAATATGGAGGGCATAAAAAGAAACCATTGTTAATTACGGTTCTTATTGCTTTCATTTCTTTTAAATATGAATCAGAGTACTTAATAATAACGTGACTTCAAACCTGTTCACATTACCACATGTTTGGATTTGGGTCAAATAAAATATTTGTGTGTGACTGGCTTTCGAATATACATTCAATATGTGAGCAACTGTATATAAATATCAGAGTAGAGGTTGAAAAACTCCAATTCAACAATGGTAGTTCAAATCACACACTTTTCCATGATTCAAAAGATTGAGATAGGAAACATCATAGCACTTCATGTTCTTCATAAATTTTTGAATTGCAAACATGGATTCCATCATTGTCAAATAGTGGGACATTTTAGTTATTGTATTCTAGATCAAACATGGGACTATATTATGACTTTTTGATATTGTTTGTGTTTCTTAATTGTTGTGGATTCAACCATGCGGAATACATGACATCCACAAACACTATTATGAAGGTGTTATTGACAAACGCAAGAATCTTGTTTTTAAATAACATTTCACAATTAGAAATTTGCATAACTTATGTATTTGTCCCTACGCTCCTCCTCACCCACCTTCGTAGCGCAAACGAGAGATACAAAATCACCAACAAATGAAAAATAAAACTTTTCACATCTTAACCCTTAGAGGTCTACTGGAGCAATGTTCATGCTCTTGCATCTTAGACAAAAACACACTCCTAGTGTTTATGCTTTTTTATCTCAATCTTCCCCATGTTTGTTGTGAAGTAGTGCGACAATGGTGTAAAACCCGCGTGAAAGAGGGCCAAGCAAGAGCATGCAAATATGGAATGGAAGAGGGTGAAAAGAGGAGAAAGAGCATATGAACAAGGGAAAGGGAAGAGTGTGTGGGAAAGGGAAAAGTAAGAGAGAGAGAGAGAGAGAGAGAGAGAATAGGGCTCAAGACTCAAATAAGTTAGCTTGATTTGAGCAGCCTTTATTCCCCTCTTATAAGCATTCAATGTAAGTGGTCCCCTATGATTACTCAAACTATGGGCTCTAACCTTTGGTACACACATATGATATTGGATATGTATGTACACTTCAATATCATACTTCAAGTTCCTTGTCCATGCAAATAGACACCCATAAACACATCCATGGATATATTCCATGGAAATATGCGTTAATGAATGTTTCATATCAAGACGCATCCATGGATTACAAGAAAGATCCAATCTTATTTTTAGGGAAAAAGAATAAGAAGAAAAAAGCGAATTCATACTAAAATTTATTGGGGTTATGGTTGGACATGATGAGAACAAACCTCATCCTTGTTCTAAAATTTAAGTTTCCCAAATTAAGAAGCTTGCTTACCACTTGTTGGGTAAAAAGAATATCCCATTTTCTGGGACATAGTGTTGCCTTACATATATATACCTTGCTACATTACGTTCTTGGGGTTATCATTTTGTAGAGGTGTAGAGAGTATCAAAAGGGTGGCAAGTTCTTGAGGATGAGGCCATTGACATCGTTTTCGAACAATGTCATCAACTTAGAGAACAACAAATAGTCCTCTTTTCAATGTTTTTGCGATTTAGGCAAGAAGATCTCACGTACAGTGGGATCCTTAACATGCGGCACACGTATCATCCGAGAGTAAACGGATGGCTCTACATAAGTTTGTGCCGTGTAGGCGAGCAAGCTTGGGACCGATATGGATGGGAGGGGATGGGACCCTACATGCTACATCAATAAAATGGTGTATACACTATGTCAACTACACCGATGCAGGTGAACCAGGTCAACATACACTATAGCCGCACCAGACACCGATACTTGGCTAAGGACTCCAAGGGATCTTGCCTCCTCACCTCCGAGAGACCTTACCTCCTCCTCCTCCTCCATACGTGACACATCCTCTCTCATATGAGGAGGCACGACACTCACTCATGCATTCACTCATTATATTAGGGGGTGTCTCCCTTGTGTGTATGCAGGCATGCATGCATGTGATAAGTATGTATGCATGCATGCATGCATGCATGTATGTATGTATGTATGTATGTATGTATGTATGTACGTGCCCACATTACACACTCACACACACACAATGTATTTAAATTTTACACACAGCCATGAAAGAAAGGCAGGGTATTATTATGTATATGTACTGTACTGTACTCTAGTAGCTCTTCAGGAATTAGAGTATTAGTGCGCCATGGAGGTCCTTGATACCATTAACCCGAATCAGAGTCAGAGTCAGAGTCAGAGAGCCTTTGAGATGCAGTTAGACAGACAGAAAGAGAGACATGAACCTTATGATGAAGAAGAAGAAGAAGAAGAAGAAGAAGAAGAAGAAGTGTATGACGAGTTCCTGCCGTTTTCGGATGGAGATGACGATGAGTCCACGAGTGATGACGCTTCCATCTATACGCCATCTCCACATAGGTCTATTTCTCTCTCTGTTTCTATGTATGCATATGTATGTATGCTGATCCATTCGCATATACATTTATAGGTATCTATTGTATCTATGTATCTATACATACATATAAGTACATAGATGAACATATATACATATATGTTTATGTGCATTTACGTATATATATTTATATGTGTGTGCATATACATTTATAGGTATCTATTGTATCTCTTTATCTATACATACATATAAGTAGATAGATGAACATATATACATATATGTTTATGTGCATTTACGTATATACATTTATATGTATATGTATATATGTGTGTGTATGTACATCTATACTGTAATTTGAAATGTATGTCTATGTATAAATACTTAGGTGTATACATGTATCTATAACATATGGATCTCGCTAATGTGTATTAGTGTTGATTTGTCACTATCTCAATCAATCTCAAGTTCAAGTGGTGTTTTTCAGTACCTACTCATTATGAAAAATACTTCCTTTTTTCATTCCTTTTAGGACATCATTGCCTGCTTCCAAAGGTGAGACAAAGACATCAAACAAATTGAAGGATAGCAAAGAAAACCAATACCCTTCTAGTGTTGTAATTGAAGCATTGAAAGGTAACTAGACTTGCCTCCATCTCTTTTAGAGTCTCGTTATTTCTTTATATTCACACATCTCGTGATATGTTAAGATGTTTAATAGTTTATATACACAGATAATGACTAGGAAGATATGTCACGAGACATCAACGATCAAGTATTAGCACATCCTGTGATATGTTAGGGTGTTTCTTTATTTATAGCGTTGATCAAGGACAAGGAAAGTGAAATCCATGCCAAGCTAAGCCTTTGAAATGTCTCCTTTGAAGCTAAGCGTTGATCATTGAGGTTAAAATCTTTTATACATTACCAATTAAGTGTTGGCACATCTAGTGATATGTTAGGGTGCCAAGATGGCTTTTCTGTCAGGATACACATTTAAACATTCAAAAATAAAATATTAACATGTCTCCTGATATGTGAAGATGTTTATTTATTTAGAACGTTTATATGAAGGACAAAGAAGAAAGAAAGGGACATTTTTGAGATTATTAGCTGTCAAATATGTACATCAAGAGTGATGGTGACGATAGATATTAATGTAAGGCTCGTTCATGAACTGCACAGGAATTATGGAAAGGAAGATGTATGTCAGGTGATGGAGGCACAATCTCCCCTCCATCACCCCTGCATATATAAACATAATGTAAAACTATGGGCTGATTATTGTCTTAATCGTGTTTTCCATTATGTTATTGTTAATCAAGTAATCAAGTATAAGTTAACAATGGGCCGGCTGCCTGAATGTCCAGCTGCCCACAGTTACTAATTGGCCAATGTAAATGCTGAAGTGTGATTAAGGATCACATTCCTCTTGTCTGGTGCCTAATTGACCCCTGCTCTTCTCCCGATAGGATGGATAGTGATCTGGATATAGGCACTATAGTTGTCCAAAGTGGACTCCCTATGATCAGCATCTTCCAGCGCCACCCACAATAACAGTAAACCATTCAGACATTAGTAATAATCAAGTGTTAGCACATCTAGAGATACGTTAGATTGTTCCCTCTTTTATGTACTTTTTATTTATTTAACGAATACTTGACATGCATTCGTATACGTATTCGTTTGCATCCGAATGGGAAACCCCACGAATGCGAATATGTCAATCTATGTATACATCATATGCTTGATTATGGTTTTGTTATATGCTGTAGAAAGGATTTACTGAGTTAAAATAAAATATTTTGATGGTTCATTACCAGATGGCGGAGATGGAAAAAACGTGACTGTTGAGCAGTGTAAAACATACCTTCGTGAACAAGGACTACGGTCATCGGGCACAAAGAATGTCCTCATTGAACGCATCATTGCACATATAAAGTAAGTCTATAAATAATTTATCATTTACGTTGACTTGCAGTCTATTATGGGAAAGTATACAATTATCTTTTAATTCTCATTAATCTATAGTTGGTTACACCTTTTTTTCTCCACTTTTCTTCCTTGTACTTGTTTTCTCATTGATTTAAATTGTTGTTCTCTAGTTTTCTTTTCCTTTTTTTTGAACTTTATGAGCTTATGTTTTTTTAAGCATTATTTTCTTGATCAACTAAGTGGTTGATATGAAGGTCTTCTGATTGCAATGTCTAGAATGACATTCATAAATCTATATCTTCTAATAGTGCTAGTGGAATAATGGAAAATTTTAACTTGAATGTCCGTTGTTGTGATGTACGCAAAAATGTTGTGATATCATAGGCGATCCAGATCTTTTGACATCAAATCACAAAATAAAAACTCTGTATATGCATATATTGTATAACTTATTGTTTCTAACTTTTTTGGAGAATGGTCATCATTCTTAACGTGCTTCTTAAGTGAGAATTGGTCACTAGCATTAAATTAGACATCTTGATCATGTACGCATGCTCACAGGATTCCCAACATTTAGAAACTGGCACTTAATTTTGTGTCTGTTTATGAACCAGAATTGTTTCTGATTTATCCAGATCTGCGTGTTCTAGGCACATCATATACTGAAATGTTTTATATTATAGGTGATTGGTTCTTGGTTGGACACTGGTGATGTATGTTGATGAGCTTGAATTCTAACTTAGGCACTTGAAAAAGGTCAAAACTGCCCAAGTTTATGGGTTAAATTTTTTCTCTTTTCTGTTGTAAGTTCATTGTATTACACATCATAATATATCCAGAATATGAAACACAACTTTTTTCTCTACTGTCGTTTGAAGTGCTCATGTATGTTGTTACTTCATTTACAATAATCCATGTTCAATGTCCATAAATTGCAAGACGTTTCCTACAAATTAGTTGTTTTTAGGAATTTCAGTGGTAATCTGAATTTTTAGTAGAGGGTAGGATTTGCATAGTTACAATACGGTTCTCTTTATTACAGTGCACAGGACAGCAGCTGTGTTCCATCGTGCAGTGGAAATTCTACTGGTATGCAACCTTCAACTGCATTGCATGCATGAATGCTGTACAAAATCTCTAGCTGAAACTTATGGTACATTGATATATTTGTGATGGCAGAACTTCTCAAATCCTTTGGACAACTTGACCTTGATAAAGATAAGAAATCTATCATTGACCAAATAAAAGGTATAGTTGATGGTGACTGCATCCTCTGTTTATATCCGAGGTTTAGAGAGACATTTTTTTTTAAATTTGAAATGTCTCTTGATCACATTACAGATGGAGTAGATGAAAGAAAAATAACAGTAGAGCTGTGTAAAGCTTATCTCCGTGAAAATGGGCTTCGACTTACTGGAACAAAAAGTGTTCTCTTAGAACGGATTAAAGAGCACATTCAGTGGGTATATTGTTATTTTTGTCTCATTTTTCTACTGGGATCTTTGCTGAATATTTCTGGAAATGAATGCATTATCAGAATTCAAGATAACAATGGTCTTTTGAAGTACCCAGAAGCCACATTCACCATAAATTGCCAAGGTATGATTTCGCCTCACCTCATAAAAAGAAAGAAAGGGCCTATGGACATATCAAAGATAACATCTGCTTGTTGTAACTCATCATAGAAAGACAACATATATGAACCATGCGCTTTGAGTGTGGAGAGCTGCCTTCGCCCTGAACTAATCTTATGCTTTCTTATCCTCTTAAGTCTAAGTTAAGATCTTATAAAAGTGTTCTAAATATGGCTTTTAAAGATAGCCTCTCTCATATTTTTCTTTTCTCCATTCAAGTGGCCATTCTCAACATTCATACTCTCAACATTCGGTGTCTGTTATGAGGTGGGTATTATTACTGATTTAACAGTTTGTATGGGCCATGTATATGCATGCATACATGAGTGACAAACGGACACTATGCCTCATGTGTATATGGATATCTGGACATAAAACATGAACTTTGGGATGTGCATTGGATGATAAGTTAACAGCTACAAAACTCTCCTTTTTGGAGTTCAAATGATGCTGTGAAAGATTTATATTTTTCTGCTTGCAGGTGATGCATGTGTTGGGGATGTTGTGCTATTCAAACAAATGGTTTATGATATGTGAGTATTGTGACATGTGATTCAAGGGACTGTTGGCTAGAATAAGCTGTGCCAACGTAAACATTGTGTGTGTGTGTGCAGTTTCAATGTTGGTGGAAAGTGCTCATCAGGACCACCAGTAGGTATAAGAACAATTGCTGGAAGAATAATTAAAGAGAGTTATGGCTCTGCAAAGCAACAGCACACTTTCACTGTAAGGAAATCATAAAAATTTGAATATATTCATACACAGAAAATTTTCATATCTCAAAAGGAATTTTGGCAGATTGAAGTTTTGTGGAGTACAGGTGAACGAACTTTACCACCACTTCATCCTTTGATCATCAAAGGGAGAAATCTATATCGTGTGAAAACGCTTCGGCAGGTCAAATCCTTATAAAATGGAAGGATTTGAATCCTCTCCTCTACCATTTAAACTTTGGTGGACATTTTTAAGCTGTTTCACACTGTTGTATTATCATTGATTGCAGCCATGGTCTGATGAAGAGGCAAGGAAGAGACAATTGCAAGAGAAGCACTCTAGAGGTGCGATTGCTCGTTTGGAACGTAGAATGAGGGTCGAAGGGAAGCCAATTCATAAACATCAGGGCCAAAATGGAGAAAGAGCTGATAGAGCTGTTGATGGGTGAGTTTGGGATCTCAGTGTTGAGGAACATGATGTCCTCATGCACTAGTTAGAAATATTTATAAAAGAGCACATGGTTTCCAATATATTCCTGCATGAGAATGAAACTTGGCCAATTAGGTCTGGACACTTAAAGACATTAGATTTTTGTAATTTTTAAATTATCCTGGCTTAAATAAAGAACGTCAGTTTTTTGGAATAATTGGAAAAATTTCCCCATGTATCCCTTGGTCATATTATGAGAGCGAGTACTAGTTAAATCTTGTCTCTGATCCATCCTTTATTTATGTGCAGGAAAACCCAGCATAAAGAAATAGACAGAGTCTCTAGGATTGATCCATATCCAAATGTCAGTGAGAATACAATGCAGGTCGCAAATCATGCCAATGTGGCTGGTTCTATTTCTACTGTCGTATTGAGTTTAAAAAGGTGTCTTGCTGGTATCATTATCGGCAAAGGAGGAACAAACTCCAAAGAAATCATGCATATTTCGAATGCTGACCTCCGAGTAGAAGCTCCTCCTGAGGATCCTTCTCTCTGCATCGTCAGAATTACAGGAACCCTGAAACAGTTGGATGTAGCTCTAAGCTTAATCCACAAGAAAGTAGAGTGCAAGTTCTTCTCAAAAGGGTGCAGACATGGAGATAGTTGTAAGTTTTATCATGGTCTTCTTCAGGCATGAGAATACTTCATATGATTGCTAGCCTTGTAAGTCGAGAAAGTTGGTGTGCAAGGTCTTTTTCACAAAGCGTCGAGCTTGCATGGTTACTGCGTCCATGGGTTTTATGAAATGTATGATATAACCTCCATTCCATGTATGTCGCGAATTTCTAAGAGAAAACCTCATTGTCAAGATCATCGTTGTCATGAAGGTGTTTTGCTGAAGAATGCCAAGAAAGTTGGTGTGCAAGGTCTTTTTCACAAAGCGTCGAGCTTGCATGGTTACTGCGTCCATGGGTTTTATGAAATGTATGATATAACCTCCATTCCATGTATGTCGTGAATTTTTAAGAGAAAACCTCATTGTCAAGATCATCGTTGTCTTGCAGGTGTTTTGCTGAAGAATGCCAAGAAAGTTGGTGTGCAAGGTCTTTTTCACAAAGCGTCGAGCTTGAATGGTTACTGCGTCCATGGGTTTTATGAAATGTATGATATAACCTCCATTCCATGTATGTCGTGAATTTCTAAGAGAAAACCTCATTGTCAAGATCATCGTTGTCATGAAGGTGTTTTGCTGAAGAATGCCAAGAAAGTTGGTGTGCAAGGTCTTTTTCACAAAGCGTCGAGCTTGAATGGTTACTGCGTCCATGGGTTTTATGAAATGTATGATATAACCTCCATTCCATGTATGTCGTGAATTTCTAAGAGAAAACCTCATTGTCAAGATCATCGTTGTCATGAAGGTGTTTTGCTGAAGAATGCCAAGAAAGTTGGTGTGCAAGGTCTTTTTCACAAAGCGTCGAGCTTGCATGGGTACTGCGTCCATGGGTTTTATGAAATGTATGATATAACCTCCATTCCATGTATGTCATGAATTTCTAAGAGAAAACCTCATTGTCAAGATCATTGTTGTCATGAAGGTGTTTTGCTGAAGAATGCCAAGAAAGTTGGTGTGCAAGGTCTTTTTCACAAAGCGTCGAGCTTGCATGGTTACTGTGTCCATGGGTTTTATGAAATGTATGATATAACCTCCATTCCATGCATGTCGTGAATTTCTAAGAGAACCTCATTGTCAAGATCATCATTGTCATGAAGGTGTTTTGCTGAAGAATGCCAAGAAACTTTCTATATGATTTTCCATTTACAGATGTGATGCCATTTAAGTTTATAGCCAAACAACTAATTTCAAGGATCTTGTTAACTTGTGACTACTTTCATGATGAGGATTTTTTAAGTATTTGCTTGATTTTTTTACTGTAAACTATGGAAATACACAACTCAGTATCTGTCAAAACTAAGCTACATGCACATTGGGAAATTCCGAAAGAATAGCTCTATTTCTACGATTACAGAGTTTCATAACCTGAACCATTTATGTTAAGTAAATCCAAGACAACCCTTATTTTATTAACCCCTGACATCCAATGGATGTTTAAAGTAAGGGGTTACATGGTCTTGTGAGTCTGTTATCTTATGTATGGTTTATTTTTTATAGTTATATTGCCCTCAAAAAGTTTTGAGGTTAATGTAGAAAACATTAAATTTGCATGCAATATTACCTAGACAACATAACATGGTTTAATTTTTCTAGCTATATTGCCCTCAAGAAGTTGAGATTAATGGAGAAAACATTAAATTTGCATGCAATATTACCTAGACAACATGATTTATTTTTTCTTGTTATATTGTCCTCTAGAATTTGAGATTAATGGAGAAAACATTATTGCATGCAATATTACCTAGAAAACATGGTTTATTTTTTCTCGCTATATTGCCCTCAAGAAGTTGAGATTATGGGAGAGAATATCATTGCATGCAATATTACCTAGAAAACATGCTTTATTTTTTCTAGCTATATTGCCCTCAAGAAGTTGAGATTAAGGGAGAGAACATTAAATTTGCATGCAATATTACCTAGACAACATGGTTTATTTTTCTAGTTATATTGCCATCAAGAAGTTGAGATTAATAGACAAAACATTAAATTTGCATGCAATATTACCTAAATGTTGTGTCTACTTGTTGGGAATTCGGTCCCTCCGGATGGGATCCAGATGAGAACCGGAGGAGTCGGATCTGGTGTCGCGTTGTTACGCGCGTGCGTGTAGAAAGGCGGGACCACAGGGGTCTTGGACTAGGGAGTGACGGAGCGTAGGAAGTCGTGCTTCACCCTCTTTGGGGCACCCCAGGAGCACACCGGAAGCAACCAAACGAGAGAGAGAAAGAGAGGGAGACAGAGAGGGAGGGTGCGCTTGACACCGACTCACGCACACACGCACACACACACCGACCCGACTCACGCCCTTATGTGTAGGAACGCAGGAAAGGGGAAGCACCTGACACCAACAGAGACAGGAGTATACACAGACAGACGCAAAAGTATGTATTACATGAGGGTGAGTGCACATGGTGCACCCCGCCGATGTAGCCAATATTTCCCGGTTTCCGCCTCTGGACGAAATTCTTCACGACACCGGATAAGACCCGGAAATCGGATCAGGTGAATTTGAATCGATCCGGTGCAAACCTAATGCAAGGACATATTTGTAAATATGTTAGAGTAAGCCAACCGAGTCTATATTTGTAAATAGGCCTAAGTCATATGAGTATAAATATGACTTAGGGCAATCACAGAAATGTGGTTGTTGTATCATCGTTGTACATAGAGCGTGTGTGTGTGAGAGAGAGAGAGATACAAAACGAGTTTTCTGTTGTAACCGCCGGTTGGCGAAGACATAGAGCTTGAGGTTGTTGCCTCTGAGTCTCACATTGTAATCCTCCCTTTATAGTGATAGTTGGAGTCCATGGGCTCCTGTGGTTTTTTCCCATTTAGGGTTTTCCACATAAACATCCTGTGTCATCTCTGTTTTAGTCTGTTTTCTTCTATTCCTTGTTGAAGACTCGGTTGTGGCCGAGCATCATTTCCTCACAAACTAGTATCAGAGCGAACAAAGGAAATGGAAGAATCATTTGGCGGCATGTTCAAGCCCATTGGCTCCACCTACTCAATGTGGAAGTCGAAGATGAGGGACATGCTCGTGGTCAAAGATCTCTGGCTGCCGGTATAGTTCTGGGACAAGAAATCGGAACCGATGAAGAAGCTCGCCGGAAGGACTGAGAGACCGGAACCGATCCGAAGGCCTTGGTCACGGAAGATGACCAAAACCGGGGAAGAGACCGGTATCAGAGTCCCCAAAACCGGGACAAGTCGGGGACGAGATCGGGGACAAGTCGAAGGCCCACTTGCTTTTATTGCAGAAACCCGGGGCACTTCCAGAAGAACTGTCGGCATTACCGAAAAGAGAAAGGGACCGACAATACTGATTCGAAGAAGAGTTCGGATCGAAACGGTTTGGACCGGAGAGGCTCGGATCAGAAGGGAACGTCGACAATCGCGACAAGTGAAGAAGAATTGATGCTCATTACCGAGGAGAATGAGTTAAACCTTGTTGGCGACGAGACAACGTGGGTTGTTGATTCCGGAGCATCGTTCCATCTGACATCGGACCGGAAATGCTTCTCATCCTACATAGCCGGAGATCACGGTTGTATCCGGATGAGGAATGAAGGTACATGCCAAATTGTCAGCATAGGAGATGTGTTGATGACGACATCAACCGCATGCAAGTTGCTGTTGAAAGATGTTCGACACGTTCCGGAGGTTCGGTTGAACCTGATATTAGCCGGTCAGCTAGATGATGAAGGCTACACGGATAGCATCCGGAATGGAGTCATGACGTTCAACAAGGTAAGCTTGATTGTGGCTCGAGCCCGGAAGATAAACACACTGTACCTGATGCAGGTTCGAATATTTCGTGAAGAAGTGAACGTAGCATCTGACACTGTCGATGAGCTATGGCACAAGAGACTATGCCACATGAGCTAGAAGGGGATGAGAAGATTTGCCGAAGATAACCTCATTCCGGAGGTGAAAGATGTGCATCTTGATAAGTGCACCGATTGCTTGGTCGACAAGCAAAACTGAACCTCCTTCCGGTCAAGACCACCAATGAGACGGAATGCACTAATGGAACTAGTGCATACTGATGTGTGTCAAGTCGACACCAAGTCACATGCCGGATCGTAGTACTTCGTGACATTCATAGATGACCACAACCAGAAGTGTGGGTCTCACCGTTGAAGACGAAGGATCAGGTGTTGTCTGTCTTTAAGGAGCTCCACGCAAGAGTGGAAAGAAGAGAAACCAGCCGGAAGCTGAGGGCGGTTCGAGCAGATAACGGAGGAGAATACTAGGGGCAGTTCGAGGAGTACTACCGGTGTCGTGATGTGGCGTGCTCAAGATTGGGAAAAATCGGTGAAAAGGGAGGGGTCAAAATATGCATGTGCAATGTGTGTGCACACAAAGGCAATTAATTGTGCACATTCAAAAGAAAAGTGAAAAGAAAGGGTGGAAAGGAGGTATAAAAGCTCGTGTAAAAAGTAAGAGAGAGGAGAGATAAAAAGTAAAGGGGAGGTAGGCTTTGAATTTGTAGATATAGAATTATATATTATTTAAGAGGGAGTTAATGGACTAACGGATAATCACATTGTCTTCTAACTAGAGGTGCATTGTTCAAATCCAATCTTACAATGCCGCGTGATTTAAGGAATTTTATTCCTTTTTCATTGAAGACAAAATTGGCGATCCCCTTTCTTTTTTTTCCTATAAAAGGAGGTTGACAAGGGCTCATTTGGGAGGACATTTTGGGAGGAGGAGACTATTGCCATTTTTCCTTTGGACCTCTAGCTCTTCATATTCTTTTTCACCATTTCTCTTCATCTCTTACCCCTTCATTCCCTCATCGCCACGTGCTCGTCTTCTTCGCGTTGGCACTCGAAGTGCTCGTTTACGGTGCTCGTGAGCCTGAGTTTTGTTGGTTCGACGCTGCTTTGCCCCTGTTCGACGTTGTGAGCCCATGTGCTTGTCGTTCGGGTGGTCGTGGTTCGTAGGGGTTGGCATTTTTGTGGTGCTCGTCTGTTCGTCTTCGTCGTGTTTGTGCTCCGTGTTCGGATTTGCTTTTGTCTCTAAGGGCATTTAATATTTATGTTTTGTTGAGCTTGTGGTTAATTAGAAGTTGCCACATTGTAATCAAACCCTTAATACGTTCGACCGTCTTGTGACGAGGGAGCGTTTCGGGCGTGCCCATGCCCCTCTCCTCCTCATAAAGGTGTACAAACATTTGTGCGTGTGTTTTTGTCTTCCTTGTACATTCGGCCATCTTGTGATGAGGGAACGTTTCGAGCATGCCCATGCACCTCTCCTCCTCATACAGGTGTAAGAGCATTTGTGCGTGTGTTTGTGTCTTCCTTGTATGTTCAGTCGTCTTGTGACGAGGGAGCGTTTTAGGAGTGCCCATGCACCTCTCCTCCTCATAAAGGCATACAAGCATTTTGGGTGTGTGTTTGTGTCTTCCTTGACGTTCAACCGTCTTGTGACAAGGGAGCGTTTCAGGCGTGCCCATGCACCTCTCCTCCTCATAAAGGCGTACGAGCATTTTGTGCGTGTGTTTGTGTCTTCCTTGTACATTCAGTTGTCTTGTGATGTGGGAACGTTCGGGCGTGCCCATGCACCTCTCCTCCTCATAAAGGCGTACAAGCATTTTGTGCGTGTGTTTGTGTCTTCCTTGTACGTTCGGCCGTCTTGTGAAGAGGGAGCGTTTCGAGCGTGCCCATGCACCTCTCCTCCTCATAAAGACGTACGAGCATTTGTGTGTGTGTTTATGTCTTCCTTGTACGTTCGGTCGGCTTGTGATAAGGGAGCGTTCGGGCTTGCCCATGCACCTCTACTCCTCATAAAGGCGTACGAGCATTTGTGCGTGTGTTTTGTGTCTTCCTTGTACGTTCGACCGTCTTTTGACAAGGGAGTGTTCGGGCGTGCCCATGCACCTCTCCTCCTCATAAAGACGTACGAGCATTCGTGTTTGTGTTATTGTCCCCTTGTGCGTTCATCTTGCGTGCTCATCTTTGCTTGTACCCGTTTGATCACTTGGCTCGTGTGGTGATCTTGAAAACTTGACGAGTCATGATCAACGAAAGGCACCAGTGCCACAAAAGGGGCAACAAGCCCTTGCTGGGGAAGGGGTCAGGAAGTAGTATTGTCGTAAAGCAAACCTTGGGTCATCTCTATCCCTTCGTGCTCCCTAGTTGAAGACCCCCGTGGTCCCGCCCAAGTAACACACACACGCGAAACTTCACGACACTGGTCAAAGGGAATCCGACTCGAATTTACTGTGTTGAAGATGCCGGAATTGAACGGGTTGGCCGAACGAATGAACTAGACCATAATGGAGAGGTCCGAAGCATGCTAGCACATACAAAGTTACCTAAGACGTTTTGGGTTGAGGCGTTGATGACAACATACATGATTAATAGGTCACCCTCGACACCCTTGGAAGGAGACACACCATAGAGAGTATGGACTGGTAAAGGAGTGGATTTCGACGAGATCTTCACCCCGGTAGTAAAGATGACATCCATCCGAACGATATTGAACATAGCGATAAGCATGGAGCTCGAGGTAGAGCAACTGAACGTCAAGACGACATTCCTACATGGTGACCTCGAAGAAGAGATCTACATGCATCAACCGGAAGGATTTGAGAAGAAAGGGAAGGCGCATCTGGTGTGCCGACTGAAGAAGAGCTTATACAGATTGAAGCAAGCACCCCGACAATGGTACCGGAAGTTCGACTCCTTCATGACCGATCAAGGGTACCACAAAACGCAAGCCGATCATTGCGTGTTTGTGAAGAAATTCAAAGGAGGCGATTTCATGATACTCCTTTTGTATGTGGATGACATGTTAATCATCAGACCAAACCAAACCAAACCAAAATTGGGATGCTGAAGTAGGCCTTGAACTGGACCTTCTCCATTAAAGACTTGGGTCCGGCAAGACAAATCTTTGGGATGCACATCATCTGAGACCGGAAGAAGAAGCTTCAACGATTCAACATGTTGGATGCAAAACCGGTCGATCGACACTTCCGGCAAATTGCAAGTTGTCCGGAAAGCAGAGCCTGAAGACAAAGGCAGAGAAGTCGGATATGATGAAGATACCATATGCCTCCGCCGTCAGAAGTTTAATGTACGCAATGGTGTGCACCCGGTCGGATATTGCACATGTTGTCGAAGTAGTCGGTCGGTTCATGAGCAATCCAGGAAGAGAGCACCAGAACGTGGTCAAGTGGATACTCCGGTATCTGAAAGGCACCTCGAGTATGTGCCTCCGGTTTGGCTCCGGTAAACCCCAACTTGACGGATTCATGGATTCAGATATGTCGGCTGATGTGGATACCAACCGGTCTACATCCGGATATATCATGACTTATGCAGGGGGAGCAATATCATGGCAGTTGAGGCCGCAGAAGCTCGTTGCACCGTCGACAACGGAAGTAGAGTACATGGCAGCCGTGGAAGTCGACAAGGACATAATATGGGTGAAGGACTTCATCGGAGAGTTGGGGATCCTGCAGGAGGAATTCTGGCTCTACTACGACAACCAAAGTGTCATCCACCTTGCGAAGAATGCGGCCTACCATTCCCGGACCAAGCACATCCATAGGAGATATCACTGGCTCCGGGAGAAGGTAGAAGATCAAGACTTCGTGCTAACGAAGATCCACACGAAGGAGAACGGATCGTATATGCTGACCAAGGTGCTTTCAACTGACAAGTTGGATGCGTGCCGAAGATGGATTAGAATAATGAGAAATCCCATGCCGGAATTCGGCCCCTCTGGATGGGATCCGGATGAGAATCAGAGGAGCCGGATCGGGTGAATCCGGTGCAAATCGGATCCAAGGACATATTTGTAAATATGTTAGCGTAAGCCTACCGAGGCTATATTTGTATAAATATGACTTAGGGCAATCACAGAAGTGTGGTTGTTGTATCGTTGTACATAGAGCGTGAGAGAGAGAGAGAGAGAGAGAGAGAGAGAGAGAGAGAGAGAGAGAGAGAGAGAGAGAGAGAGAGAGAGATACAAAACGAGTTTTCTGTTGTAACCGCCGGTTGGCGAAGACATAGAGCTCGAGGTCGTTGCCTCTGAGTCTCACATTGTAATCCTCCCCATATAGTGATAGTTGGAGTCTGTGGGCTCCTGTGGTTTTTTCCCATTTAGGGTTTTCCACGTAAACATCTTGCGTCATCTCTGTTTTAGTCTGTTTTCTTCTATTCCTTGTTAAAGACTCGGTTGTGGCCGAGCGTCATTTCCTCACACTACTTACATTATAATTAAATTTCTAATAGACATTATGCGACAATTTTTGTAACTTGTGGCATCGTATACTTATGCATGCTCATCCATAGGCATTCATTTTTTCTCATCCAAGTGGGTGCAGAATTTAATGGAGACGCAAACCTAAATTTAATGGAGATGCAAACCTACGCTGAAGGGGTTTTGCAACGTGTATTGGATTCAAAATGATGAATATCTTATATGTAAAACAAGTGTTCTAGGTTAATTCTTCATTGTGATTGATACCAATCACTCGCACTTTCAAGAAGTGAACCAATGGGTGTATTGAAAGGTACCCATATGTTGCACTATATGGACCAATCAATATTACAATCTTTGTAGGTGATAAATGAAAATAAACAATACATGAGATTGCCCTACATTTCTATTCCCTTTTCCGGGCCTCACAAGACAATATTCCATTTTGGAAATCATAATTTGATTTTCCAAGAATTGAAACAATGTGGCATTCATTTGAAACACATAACGCAATCAAGTTCATCAAAGAAATGAGACATTCAATGTTTTTGAATTTGATTGAAAGAGTGTGAGCAAAGTGTGTGGAGATCATAACATTAGATTTGTGAAAAGGAGATGGAATCCTCTTCTACCTTTATCCTTGTCCATGCTTAGGTGAATACATAACATCAACAACGCCACACTTAATTTTTAGAGAGCCTAAAAGAGCACGAACAAAGTGGGAACTATCCTCGCCACCACCAAAGGTTCCACAAAGACATGACATCCAATTGTACTTATATATACATATGTATATATGGTTTATCGATTCATTATCCCTTGCCTTCCATGTCACATGGTACATCACACATGACGTAGTGTTCCTATTTCCAACTATAAGTTGATTTGCCAAGGAAATATGAGCTTCTCCCACACTAGCCCTACTGGACTTTTGCAGAAAGATGAATGGTAAGGCTCACATGGAAGAATTCTCTATTGGTAATTGTAATAGGCATCAAGATTGCATCGTGTAAAGGTTGAGTCTTATCTATCTATCTATCTATCTATCTATCTATCTATCTATCAATATATTCAAATGTGTAAGAATGTTGTCGACCGAATCAATAAACCCCGGACAACTTATTGTGGTGGACAAGGGCATATATATAGAATAGCTTTGGACATACTATGAAGGAAGGAAGGAAGGAATCAATTAGCTTTTGTGTGAGTGCCCACCAAATTTAGATAATCACAAAAATATGTATGATTTAGACTATCCACCTTCTATTCTAATCTCAATTCACTGCACTTGTCAACTCATAGTCCTCTGCTCCATTTTTCTTCTATGTCTGTTTGTTTTGATTTTGCATGCAACTCTCTCTCTCTCTCTCTTTATGAAAACACTGAATCAGATAACCCTGAAGGCGAAGATTCTTGACAAAAACTAATCGACATATAAACATCCATATATGTATTGCTTCAGGTTTCTACAGAAAGGTAGGCTATGACAAAGAAAAAGAAGCAGCTTGGCTGTAGTAATACGAGTGATTGAATGTTTTGATGGTTTTCTGACTACAGGATTTTTAATAAGAATTTTAAGAGTTTTGATGGGTTTTTTCTAAATGCGAAAATTTTAGAGTTTCCGGAATGTGGGGTTTTGAGGGGTTTCATGATTACGGGCTTTTTAATGTTCTGCACGTGGGATTTTAGAGTTCTACATTGATTTTCTGCATATAGATATCTAAGGTTTTGATTTTTCTGCATATGGATTTTTAGGGATTTGAAGGTCTTCTTAATAGATATTTCTAGGGATTCAAGGCGTCAATGTTGAGGATACAGATTTGAGGCTTTTCTCAAACGAGAATTTCTATGAATTTCGGTACTTCTTTATGATTTTTCTGAAATAGAGAACTCTAGGATTCATGGTCTGAATGGATATTGATCTAGACAGTGCCCTTTCAAAGAGAACCATAGTATTTGGTTTGAAGTTATGGATATTGATCTGCATTGGAATAGGAGTTATTTTCATTGTGATTCTGTGTTTCTTCTCATCATGGGTGGCCTCAAAGAAGAATAAGAAGAGCAAGTCTTTGATAGGAAGAAATCCAGGTTCTGTTCCAGTTTCAAGGTCTGCTTTGAAACAAGAGAATATACCATCGAATGGGATTGCCCTGGCTAATGGGAACTTGAGAAGTAATGCTTTGCAGGATGTGAAACATAGAATTGATGAAGGAGGGTTAGACGGTTACAGTGTTTCTCAAAGGCTTGAGAAAGCTCTGAAAGAGCATAGATGTAATAATAGTGTAAGGCCAACTTTAGAAGATCATGGACAGAGGAAAGAGTTAGTATTGAAGCAAGAGCCAGGTTTAAGCCCCTTCCTTCAAGAGAGTAGTGATGTGAATGGATTGAGGCAAGAGAGGTTAACGCCAAACCTACAAGATTATATGTATGAAAATGGATTTCGGAGAGACGGATTTAATCCCTTCTTTCAAGATCATAGAGAAATGAACAGATTCAGAAAAGAGAGATTAAGCCCGTTCTATCTGAATCATGGACATGATAATGGGTTAAGTCCATTTTTTCAAGAGCATAGACATGAGAATGGATTATTCAGGCAAGAGGGATTAATAAGGCCATTTGACATGAAGAAACGACCACCTATTGGAATGAATGATCATATAATGATCGATAGCCATGGACATATTGATCGAGGAGTAAAAGAAAATATAAATGGATCAGAAAATCCTGAGTGTGTTGGGTCTTCATCTTTACCTATGTGTGTTTCTCCTATGCCGGGGGTATCTCATCTTGGTTGGGGCCATTGGTATACATTGAGAGAGCTTGAGATTGCCACAAACTCCTTTTCTTATGAGAATGTTCTGGGTGAGGGTTCTTATGGCATTGTCTATTGGGGCCAGTTGCTGGATGGCACTCGAATTGCAGTGAAAAACCTCCTTAATAACAGGTATGCATGTACTTGGATATTTAGCTACTTTTTGTTTTATTAAGGTTTGAAAGCTTTCCACACATTCAAGCATGTGTGAAATCTTATGGTACTTTGTAAATGCAATTCATTATATAAGTTATGATGGCATGAAAATCTTTGTATATGAAGGAAGGACTTCTTCATGAAGCTCTCTTCCTACACACTCATTGATTTTAGCTCACATTAATAGCCATAATCCATTCATCATCAGTGTGAACTATCGTGAATAGCTGTGATAAAGTGCATATTGTCACTCAATGATGTTGGCTTCTCCTCAATAAAATTTTCAAAGCAAAAGATGTGTCTTTTTATGCAGGGGGCAAGCTGAACGAGAATTTAAAAGAGAGGTCACAGCCATAGGCCGTGTTCGACACAAGAACCTTGTTCGCTTGATCGGATATTGCATGGAAGGCTCTCAAAGGTGAAAGTTTTACCATCTTTCTTCTTTACTTATGGTAATTGTCTCTTCTTTTATGGTAAAAAAGGTTTTATTTTCCAGTGTTTCTTTACCCGGATTTTCTACTTTTTGTTTTTTGTAAGTTTGGGAGTTGTTTTGTGTGTAGATATAATGGATTTGTTGAACGTGTTGTCTGTTAACTGGGTTTTTATGGATATTTGTCTATTGAATGTGTTTGTATCTCCATCTTTTTCTAGGTTACTTGTTTATGAGTACATTGATAATGGAAACTTGGAGCAATGGCTGCATGGAGTCAAATTAGGTGACTATCCACCATTGTCATGGGATATACGAATGAAGATTGTTCTTGGCACAGCAAAAGCGTATACCCTACTCTGTGTCTTATCTGAATGAACGCTTGTATAATAATAATGTTGTTGTTGTTATCTAGTGTGTTTAGATTACATAATTGTCTCAAACATGAATGAAAAAATGCTTAATGTAAATCTAAAGTTTTGAAGTATTTAAAACACATGATTATAAAAATGCTTAATGTAAATCTAAAGTTTTGAAGTATTTAAAACACATGATTATAAAAATGCTTAATGTAAATCTAAAGTTTTGAAGTATTTAAAACACATGATTATAAAAATGCTTAATGTAAATCTAAAGTTTTGAAGTATTTAAAACACATGATTATAAAAATGCTTAATGTAAATCTAAAGTTTTGAAGTATTTAAAACACATGATTATATCTAGGTTAATTTCCTATATTTTGCATAAATAAATATAATTTTGAAACATTCTCGAATGCGAATGCACGTATGGTTCATACTATGGTTTATATATATATATATATATATATATATATAGAGAGAGAGAGAGAGAGAGAGAGAGAGAGAGAGAGAGAGTTCTTTGCATACAGATTGGCTTATTTACACGAGGGATTGGAGCCAAAAATAGTGCACCGTGATATAAAGTCCAGTAATATCCTATTAGACAACCGGTGGAATCCGAAAGTTGCTGATTTTGGGCTAGCAAAGCTTTTAGGAACAGAAAATAGCCATGTCACCACAAGGGTCATGGGCACTTTTGGGTAAGGAGCTACATTTTCACAGTGTCTTGTGGCTAAAAGGATGCAATCTGGTTTTTAGATGCAAGAAAGGAAAACAAAACCCCTCCCATTGGTTTCCAAGTTGATGTTTATCATTATTTTCAAACTGTTAGTAGAGGGAGAAAGAAAAGGAGAGGCTGCTTTGAAAACCTAACTTAAAGGGTAGGGAGAAAACCTAATTTAGTATATGATATGTTTTTGGTGCTTTTGGGTGTCTATTTTGACCTAATTTTGAGATGTGATACGTTTATAGCTATCGAATACTTATTTTGACTTGGTTTGGGAGATGATATGTTTGTAGGTATAGAAATATGTATTCTGACCTTTGATGGGATATGATATTTTTGTAGCTATGGGGATTACTACTATTGACCTAATTAAAAGACACCAATTGGAGACATGATATGTTGTTTTGTGCTCAGGTATGTTGCTCCAGAGTATGCGCTTACCGGCATGTTAACAGAGAAAAGCGATGTCTATAGCTATGGGGTGCTTCTTATGGAAGTGGTTACAGGACGAGTTCCTGTAGATTTTAGGAGGCCTTCTAGAGAGGTATAAAAACAGTGATGTAGTTATGGCTTCATTTTTCTGTTGGATACACAATGGTGTATAATACTTTTTGGAGGCACATACACATTATTACTCTCATTGCTTCCTTAATTAATCCCCAAATATTCCACCAGTTTTGGTATTGTCATTAGGTTCAATCTAATTTATGACAAGCTTGCATAGTTGAATTACAGGCACATATAGCCAATATTTGCATCAAATTTTTTATTTATGTATTGTAGGTCAATTTGGTGGAATGGTTGAAATCAATGGTGACGAATCATCAATCCGAGGATGTTTTAGATCCAAAGATGGATGTAAAACCACCGTTAAGAACCTTGAAGCAAGTCTTAGCCATAGCTATACAATGTGTGGATTCGGATGTGTACAAACGACCAAAGATGGGTCAAGTACTGCATTTGTTGGAGGATGACAATTATCCATTCCAAGAGGTAATATATAAGACATGGTTCTGAATGCAATTGCAATTTGAAGACTAAATGGTTTGTAAGTTGCCCTTTTTTTCTAATAGAAGTGACTATTTTCTGCCTTTTGACATATAAGATGGATCGGAAGAACATGTACGGCTCCCTTCGAAGGAATAATACTCATATTGGCACCGATACTAGTAACCATATGAAGAAATCTTCTCAAATAGTAGCTCCTACTGGCACCAATACTAGTACCCATATGAAGAAATATTCTCAAATAGTAGCTTCTACTCCCATAGATGTAGAAACAAGGAGAAACATGACTAGTGGGAAATGCAAAGCTCCATCGGAAGAACATCATGAGGATGCTATCGTCTTACACCAATCAAGGGCCCAGGATATGAAGGAAGGGTAGTTGTTGAAGTATTTAGCAAGTTCTTAGTATATGAACCACCACCGTTATTCTCGTTGTATTTATTTCCATGAGAGGATTTGGCATATGGAGGTGTATACATTTCATTGGCACATTTATCCGAATCTCTTAAAAAAACTGAATCATGTACATAGAAGAGGTATTAGTTTTCGATTTGCAATGTTCCTCCATCTCTAAAATTGGAGGTTTGGATTTATGTATGCACACGCAACACATCGGTTACTCTCGTTACAGACATTGGAAGACTCCATACGTTTAGAGAGTCGGGTGCAACACATATTGGAAGACCACACATTTAGATGTTCATGCATTCTATGATCCGCACATTTAGATGCGCATGCTTTGAACCCCATGCATTTAGAGGGTCATGCATTCTATGATCCACACATTTAGACGCTCATGCTTTGAACCGAACTTGTGATAATTGGTGTTGCCAAGTACACGTCTCATACAACCACCAATGCACACATGATATTAGAACGTTTAAAGGGAAGAGTACATGAATTAGACATGTTCAAGCTTCAACATATTCTTTGAACCAATCGTGGAGTTGCAACCACCTAATTTCATAATGTTTAAGCTTCTATGCATGAAATCTCAATTGAGCACGGAAAAAACTAAAGAATATGGAGTTGTGTAAAAAAGAAATATATTCTCACAGCCATAGAGTTAGAAGGTTAGGGCCAACAAATAAGTTCATAGAAGTATCCCCGACTTGGTGATCTAGATGTAGGTGTCTCTTAAACGTAAATACTATTAGAGATTAAGGCCCTAGGGAAAGGAATAGGCATGTAGGTAGAGCAATTGCATAATGCCCCTAGATACCAAGATATTGGCTAAGAAATGAAGGAATATAAAACAAGATAAGAAAATCAACATGAGTGAATAATTGAGCTTGCTTCATCAGAGTAAAAAACGGACCCCTACATCATTCAAGTAAAAAGTGTGGATCTGGGTTCAACTTGTACAATTTGGGATTCATGTCAATGCTTGGAGGTTAGTATACGTAGTGGCATTACGATTGGGTGATAGTTTGAGTTTATTAGTTGAGGATAGTCAAGTGTTTTAACAATCCATCATTGGGCTAGGAGTGTTCCCTTTGCTATCTTATGAGAAACTATGTTAGTTTACATTGGTGTCCAATTTTTCTCTTTGCAATGTAAAGGTTAGCTTGGACAAAGATGGTGAAGACATGCTTTGATCACTAATGTCATAAGAGAAACACCAACATCATCCTTCAATGTGTAGTTTAGATATTGTTGGTAGATGTAAATCATAATGGCATGAAGAGCTTAATGTGTTGAGGTAATATGTTCAACCAAGTAATTGAAGACACAAGTAATGGGCATGCATCATGCCCATGTGTGGTCACTATCCTTATTATTTGTAAGAAGAGATATTATTGATATTCAAGGTAGATGATATTCTATTGACTCTTTCCTCTAGCAAAGGGTGCTTGAAATCCAATATGCACAAGTCCACCCCTCTTTATTCATTTTATAATTGTGTAGGAGTGTCCTCATCGTTGTGACCCTAGAGCTTTCAAGTGATGCTATGAAATATGTAGTTATCGAGGAAAGATTAATGGGCCTACTAAGGAAGAAGTGGAAATATGCTAAAAAGACAAAAGTAGAATATTACATTGCAAACATCAATCCCGAATATTAGGTTCTATATAAGGCAATCCTGAATGTTAGGTTCTATATAAGGCCTATTGATTGTATTCAACATTTACCTCACTACTAACATGAGTATTAACTTGTAGAGCCCTAAACTCGATCACACAACCTAGGTATTGAAGTTGCATTATGGAATTAAAATCAAACAAATGTAAAGGCAATGTAAGGTATGCAAGGAAGAGCTAGTTGAGGATGAATATCACTTGCTTTTTACATCCGCATATAGTGCAATTTGTGAAAGCTATGATGATATAATACGAGGGGCTGATGACTTGAGGGTGACACTAAAGAGAACACCTAGAAGGTTGAGCCTCATATGTGTATGACTTATTCACACATTGAGACTTGGTACTTCGAAGTATGAATATCTTAGGAGAGAGACACACATCAAGATAACTTTTGTACTTCAAAGTATGAATACCCCACTCTATTGACATTAAAAATAGCTATCTATCTTTTTTTTTCATTGTAATTAACTTGCCATATTGATAAGTTGTTACACAACCAACACCATGTCTTGGGTTTTAAACCTAATTTTCTCATCGCTCTATTACTCCTTACATATCTTTTAATTTACAAGATGTCACTTTGGAATTAGGGGTTGAACCCATGACCCATGGAGCTTTGGGAAACCTATCACTTTTCCTATTGTTTGTGATTTCTCTCGAACACCCGGATTTCGGCCTCTTCTTCCTTTTGGTTGCAAGATACAAAAAAATGGTTTGGAAGATAGGATGCAAGACATTAGCTTCATGATACATTAATAGATTCCTTAGTAAATGAGGCCTTTTTGCAATGCTAATGTATCATGACATTCGAAAAGGCTCACACTTCACACATCATACTACATATTTTGTGCCTCACTACAAAACCATTTCTTCAAGAAACAAGAAAACTAGACACCAATACAGATATTAGAGCCTATCATGTTGTATGTCACCCAAACCATCGTTCCTTATGATTTAGTTCATGCTCACTTCGATTTGAGACAAGACATTGGCACACAAATTATCGGACTCGTCCACTATACACGTCTTGCTTTAAACAAGTTCAAGAGTCTTAAGTATCACGATCGAACACAATGCCTTTGATTACATCCACATACATATGCTTTCCCACCCATCTTGGACTAAAACCAATCCGTGCATGAATTTCTCTCAATGTCATTGCAACATTCATTCATTAGTAAAGTTCTTGAACAATGAGAATCAGTCACTAATTACGTTTCACAAATATTACGTGAAAATGTTATGATTTTGGTCTCATGGCTCCTCATAAAACAAAATCTCTCATATGAGGTAACGTCTAGGTGCTCCTCCCTGAGAGAGAGTGAGAGAGAGAATGTGTGATGCTCACGAGGTTCCTAAGAGGTCATCTAGACTGTTCATCCCATAGCAAATACCTGCAAGAATATATAATAAATCAGAAAGACTTATCCTGTGCTAGGCATGCCCATTGCATCATTATCAGCCTTCAGGAAATACACCAAAATCCCCTATCACTGGTAAGTCAAAGACATGGGCTCATCCGCCTTTTTTCTTCATTTGGAAGCTTGTTTGAAGCAAGCCTTGTTTTTGCCAAGGCCCTCAACCCTTGTGTGGTCACATGGCATGCCATCTTCTCAGCATTTTCTGTCCATGGCCATGGTGATAGAGCTCTGGAACTATTTCAGGAGATGTGCTGGGAGGGTATTATACGACCTAACAAGTTCCTTTTCCCAACCCTTCTTAAGGCATGCACAAGCATTAGATCTTTGGACTATGGAAAAGCTTTTCATGGGTCCATAATTCAATATGGCTGTGAATCAGACGTGGTTATCGGAAGCAGCATCGTGGACATGTATGTTAAGCTCAGAAGCCTTCTCGAAGCAGAGAAAGCATTCAAAAAGTTGCCAAATAAGAATGCTGTCTCGTGGGCAGCCATGATAGATGGCTATGTCTACCATAATTGTGGCCTTTCAGCTCTTCATCTATTTGAGACAATGTGCCAGGAAGATGTACTCCCAGATAAGGTTGTATTACTATGCGTTGTCAAAGCCTGTGGCAGTGTTGGAGCTCTCACTGAGGGAATGCTTATACATGATATGGTAGTTCGTGCTGAATTGGACCTTGATGTCGTTTTGAGCAACACTCTTGTCTATATGTATGCCAAATGTGGCCATTTGGAGGGTGCCCACAGGTTATTTGACAAGCTTGTCAATCGAAATGTGGTTACTTGGGGTGCAATGATTACTGGCTATGCTCAAAATGAGCAGGGTGAGTTAGCCCTTGAGCTTTATGACCAAATGGAGAGGGAGGGTGTAAAGCCCAATCAAATCATTTTACCCTGTCTTTTGAAAGCTTGTGGCAACATAAGAAACCTAGAGCAAGGTAAACGGATACACCGTAAGATGGCGGAAGAAGGCTGGGTTGAGTACGATGTTGTTGTGGGAAGCACACTTGTGGACATGTATGCTAAATGTGGGAGCTTAGAAGAGGCCTATCAAGTATTTGAGGATTTGCCAGCTCGCAATGTGGTCTCATGGGGTGCTATAATTGGCGGTTGTATAGAGCAGGGGCAAGGGCTTCTTGCCATTGAGATGTTTGTAAAAATGCGAGATGAGGGGATTAAGCCAGATAAAATAATATTTGTGTGCGTTTTAAAAGCTTGTGGAAACATGGGAGCCATAAAGCAGGGCATGCTGGTACATAGCGAGATAATTGAAACCATTCATATGGACATAATCATGCAGGGAGCTATTACAGACATGTATGCAAAATGTGGAAGCAATGAGGATGCTCGGGATTCATTGGACAAATCCCTGAAAGAGAATGTTGTCCTATGGGGTGCTGTAATGGCAGGGCATGCTCAGAACGCAGATTGGAGGTTAACCAACCAATGCCTGGAGGACATGGAGAGGGAGGGCATCAATGTAAATAGTACCATTTACACTAGCATTCTCTCAGCTTGCAGCCATGCTGGAGAGGTAGAAGAGGCATACAAAAATTTCAAGTCCATGACTGCAAACCACTCCATGAGTCCAGAGCTTGAGCACTTTATTTGCATGATAGACCTTCTTGGTAGCACTGGTCAGCTTAAAGAAGCTGCACATTTACTCCAATCTGTTCCAACTATTATCACCAACATTACAGGATGGACATCATTACTTGCTGCATGTAAAACATATGGCAATGTGAACTTGGGAAGAGAATGTTTTGGGTATCTCTCTATGCTAGATCCGAGTGGGCCAGGCTTTGCCTTAATGTCAAGTATATATTCTGATGCATATATGTAGATGGAGTTTCAATTTCTCATGGAAGAAGCCTGGATTGAATTTAAACATAAAGTTGAAGGGTTCAGGGTTATATAACATATTTGGATCTTAGTGGCCTCTTACAGTTGAAGTTTAACATATTATTTTCTTCTCTCTTTTTAGGGGTTAAGAAGACCTTAAAAGTGTTTTTTCTACCCTGGATTATATCTTCATACTCCATTGGGAATGACCCAAAATACAGGGTATAGATCTAATTACTGCATCTCCATACATATATTGTGGGAGTTCTCTCCATAATACCTATGGACCATGGTTTGAAATTTGAATGAGAGTCCCCAAGGGAATGCTTGAATAATATTGGCAATGCTACAGGGGTGAAATAGAGCTACCCAATTTCCATTACGCATTTCTACCTCTACTTGAATGAAATGAGCAATATGTTACATCAATCAACATTTTGCTTTATGTTGACTTTTGTGCAAATATTAGACCCAGGATGCAGAGGAGCACTAATTTGGGGCGTACACAGCTACATCTAGCTCTGGGATCTTTTATGAACCCATATATATGTGAGAAAGGATATGAATGGTTGATAATACATCGAACACACAAAACATGGATCAAGTCAGGGGAGGTACAATGATGGATGCAATAATTAATGATAGTGGTCATGTCAAATAAAAACTTATTCCATATGCAAATTATGTTTTAACATGGTGACTGGCTGACACTTTGCTCTCTATCAATAAAATGTAAAAATAGATTCAGTTTCAAAAGCCTTCATGGTCCTCACAAGTATAAGAGATCACCACATTACTCAATTTCATTGGGCCTTCGTACCCGTGTTTATGTACTGGTGAAAACCTTTCTGTCTAGGGTGTAATGGTGTAATGTTGAAAACCTTTTGCTAATTGTTCAAAGGTTTCAAAAAAGACTGTACATAGGACACAATTAAGAGGCCAGAGTAAATCCTTTATTTAATCTAATCTGCCTATCCTCGCTCCACCCTCTACTTTAGAGTTTGAATTGATGGAGGATTGAACCCATAGATCAATGATCCAGTACCATGTGCCTTCGTCCGAGCAACCAATTTATTTCCATATATACAGAAGGGGTATGGTAAAGATAGATTCTCTCCTGATATCCCATGCCCATTCCATGGATTCCACAGAATCACTTAGTCATATCAAAGAGTTATGAAAATGGATAACAGGGCATTGATTGAACTCAAATTTGATCTCTTTCCATACTTCAAAAGCAGCAGCTAGTTCGGGACTCCAGTTACCAGCCTCACAAATAATCTAATTACCATCACAAGCAAGATCACAGCCTTTGTCACAATCTTGAACACAAACCTCCAAAGCCACTATGTTAGTTACAGTGCCAGGTGCATTCCCCCAAGGATGGCCTAGGGTTCCTTCATCAAATTGTAATATGGAATTGTCCCCAAAAAATATCAGTTATACCATTACCTATAAGGGCATTCATGGCTTATTAAACGAGCCTTTTTTGACAAATAATCAATCCTTCTGGTGTAAATTCACTGCCTGATAGAATATCTATAAGAGTATTATTTTGATGAATTATCTTTCTGTGAAGCTCATTAAAATCTGAGGTAATCAACTCACCTTCATATAGTTCAATTATTGGTCTTAACCCAGGCAGAAGTAATGGTAATACATCCAGAACCATCCATTCTGGCTTTGAGTTTGTCTGAAGAAAATCTTTAGGCACCCTTTAATGAGAATTCAAAAGCAAGAGATATATTCCCATTCCAAAATACAAATAATAGCTCAGTGTTTATTCCCATTTTCATTTTGGTAATTCTTTCAATGAATTTTTCATTCTAGCATCAGGAGATATGTCACAAAGGTCTCTTCAGCAGCCATAACAAATGGCTTTGCTCAGGAGGCATTGAGAGTTCAAATTGAGATAACGATCCGGTATTATACAACACAGTTTTGTATAGTTAACAAATCAACAAGAACTGTGATGCTATTGTATGTACCCTCAAATTGCATTAGCCATGTTCATTCCTTTTCACAATTGTTTTGAAAGAATAGATCATTTCCTGACATATATATATTTGCATATTGTTCCATTACTTAAAAACAGGTTAGCTTTAGACCTAAACCTTCGTATATTTTACAAACAGATTACAACAGAAAAACAAAGTTTGGCATAAAGTCAGTAAAAAAAGGTGCCTAAATCATTGCACATGAAAATAGATTTTCAATTCATATATATACAAAATCATCCTAGATCAACTATATATAACCAATTCAAACATTGACATACTAATTGAATGAAATATCATCCCAAGTTTATCGACCAAACAAGTGATTGCAACTAATTGAAACATCACATACATGTATACCTTTTGCAGAATTAAAATAGCAATTGAATTGATCAGCAAAATCACTATTGGACTTGGAACTAATTGAGATATCAAAATATTAAAAAAAAAACTGAAAATTCACAATGCATGTAGATTTTCCATATTACACTTACTGAGAAAATTCCAAAACACCAAAAATTTGGAGTCTTATAAATTTATGGTATGAAGCACCAAAACGCTTACATCACCAAAAAAATGGCAATTACATTCCATAAACCAAAAGATTGGACCACTACACACCAAATGAGCATTCACTTATTACCCGATGAACCAAAATAAGAATATATACCTATATATTCTTACTTTGCTTCTCTAGCAATACATGCTAAAGCAGCATCACATACCTTGACCATTCATTACCCTACCAAGCAAATTAAGAATAATACTATTATAACATATATTAATATATCCTAAAGAAAGACAACACATAATTTGATAGTTAGTGGTTAGTAGCGTATTTAAATTTACTAGTACACGCATAATACTCACACACTCAAAGATTTTCTATGTTCCAATAATACAACAGATTTGTCGAACTTCCTAAGCAGAAGAAACAACTACCTTATGTCAATGAGCAGCTTTTATTCTCAAAAGCTGAATCTTCTTCTACAACAATCTCCTCAACACTCCTGCATATTACACATTGTGGTTGTTACTAGTATCAAAGATAAATGGTAACACATTCTCAGTAATTACTACAAAGTCCCCACAATAGAACTAGCCTCCATATACTTGATATCATTCCTGATATTGTCTACTGAAAACTAGATTTGTCACCCATAAATGCATATTACGAAAGTCCTTGTACCGAGCAAATGTGATATACTTGAATCCCAAACAAACTTCAAAAACATATTGCCCATACTTGCATCATTCAAACGCAAAAGATTTTAAAAAGAGAATGTAGGAAACTTACTCAAGAGAGGCGTTATTATATGAAGTTAATGTTGTCCTTTGGCTGCAAAAAGATCACAAGCAAAAGTACTAATCAATACAGAGTTGAATATTCAATTGAGAATCTTTATACCTCCAGAAACAGTTTATATGTTGGCTTGTATTCACAGTTCCATTTTTTTTCAAAGGGCAGAATATCCATATTGATCATACCACCATCAACTTGGCCATCAATCAAACTTCGACTGATATAATTTACTTCTCCAAGAGTCTCAATGGAGTTTGTGTCCAAGAGTCTCAATGGCTCGTAAACTTTAAAGTTTTCATACATCAGTAGAAGACATCTTGCTTACCAACCATTTCAGTACAGACTACCTTGAAATTTGGATCCATTAATTGTTATATTTCATAAGTTTGTGAACCCATAAATTGCCTTGAAGGCTAAGGTCTATATAAACCAGAACTCAGCATCTTTTTGAATACTCTTTAACTTTTGCCCGTTTCTTTGGCTTGAGAACTCATAAAATTGTCATTAAAACCAGAGCCCCTATAAATAGCTTGGCATTGCTAAACCAAGGGCACATCAGCCAACAAAGCTACACCATGTAAATTACCTTTTATTTTCTTAAATTGTGTAGGACATTTATTCACTTTGAGATTAACTCTAGATTGCAGGCATAAATACATTGTATGTAAGTATACAGGCATCTGTACGGACATCATTATCTTATATTATTAAATCTAAACAGAAAAAATACAGTATACATATAGCACATAGGCATATCCCGATGTATGTCTATGACTAATGTATTCAACAGAAAGTATAGCAAAAAACCCTAAACCTGAGTCTTCTGCTGCATTCTGATCATTAGAATAATTTTTAGAAAGAGGTAATCCATTGCGTGTTTGACCAATTGGTGTCAACCTACCAAACAACATCATCACTTAGTTTTAACTTAACACAATAACGTCCGATAGACATAGAATCCCATTTAAGGATAAACGGACACAACTTACCCTCCTCTACGACCTGTCAAAGAGGCTGATGATGGTCTTCTATTTGAATTGTTCTTGTCTATATCCACTTGTGAATCATCAGGAGTAGCAGGACTAACTTGTGCAGTTCGTCGTACTGCTAATTTTGCAAAGCTCCCAGTCAGATTTGATGTCGAGCTTTGTTGCTGTTTAAGTGACCAACAAAAAGATTCTACAATTCAGACTTGTTTATGAAACTTTCTTCTTGTTAATTCAAATGAAAAGGTAGAGAATTATTGCTTATCTAGAAATTTAAACTCAAAACCATTAAAACAAATAATTTATAAGTGCTAAAAAAGGTTCTCTGCACATTAACAACCATTTTAGACTAAGACCCAACATCTCTAACCAGATCCTGTTTGTGCAGTTCCTTACTTGCACATTTTAGCTAGAAACTATATCCCTTGCTTTTCATAATGTGATACGACAATCTCAAACAATAGAGGCATGACATTGGCACCTTTTACAGAGATAGACATATACCTCTTGCTTTAAGTATGATTCAACAATGTCCACTAATAGAGGCATATCTTTGCCTACTCCTGAATCTGTCGTTTGGCCAAATTTTTCTTTTAGCTCCGATTTCCAAAATCCTCTAGGCTGAGAGACAAAATTTTGTCATGTTATACATAAATGAATTAGTGATTACTCAAAAAGCCTTTGAATATCTTATACTACCAGATTGCATTCAGGTAGATAAACCTTCAAGGTATGTTCCAAATGGCCCCATTCCAGGTAGTCACAGATAAGGGCTGTCAAAAGTTTGCCTGCAGAAAGAGCACAACTTCACCAGTAAGCATCGCAAACTAGTCTACAACATTATAACATGTCAATGCATAATGATATATACATACGAATTACATAGAGAGAAACAGATTACGGTTCAGTAACATGTCCTGACATGTTCATAGATATAAATCTTATCTTGATAGAACGATGTATTCAAGGGAAATAATGAAAACTTTGGGAAATAAAGAAAACTCGGGGGTATTTGGGAGATTTCCTCTATGCTTAAATTCCAGCAAAGGTTTATCCAGGCTGCATTAGTACATCTGGATCTTTATGTAAAATGGTAATTCATACCTGTGGGGGATGAGTGAAGCTCCTTGGCACGTGCATTGGATGCTCCTAATAAAGCAAAAGCTGGATTTTCTTCATTCTCTAAACCTCTGTCTTCTTCTTCAATTGCTGCAAAGACGTTCGCTCTTAATTCTGCCTGTGTAAAAATGAGAGAGGGCATTAAGGGAAGAAGTAATTCCCAATAAACAAATGGTAAAGATGCTTACGGAACAGAAAAGCATGCGATGAAGGTAAGAAAGAGAAAAACAATTCTGCAGTGAATCATGGATAAATAGATAATGAGGAGAAGACGTAGAACTCCAACTTTGTGAACAAGACGATAGAAATACAGCAAAGCAGAATGAAAAATAAGGGGAAAAAACAAACCAAAACAAATTTGCGGAAATGCAGCAATGAAGTTAAGCAGGAGAAAGAAACACCTACCAGATTCTGTGGTGAACCGTGCATAAAAAACATGACCAGGAGGATAAGAAAACAAGAAGACTCGAATTTTGCAAACAATGAGATAGAGCTGCTGCAAAGAAAAGAAAAAAAGCAAACAAAAAAAAGGAATTTGCAGAAAAGGCAGATCGATAAGTTGGATGGAAGTGAAGAAATGAAATGTGAGAAAGAGCGAGAACGCATTCCCCACATTGTGGCACGAAATGCCTTCATTTTTAGAAAAAAACAGTGAATCCTACAATGATAAGGAAAACGTGAGAGAAAAAGAAGGAAAGCTCCATTTGTAAACAGTGGATGAAATTGCAAGAATGCAATGAAGTTGAGGAAGAGAGTGATAAAATAAACTAAATATTTACTCAGATTCTGCAGTGAATCATGCATACAACGGTGAGGAAGAGAATCAGAAGACGAAGAACGACGCCATTCCTGTAAGCAATGAAGCAGAAACACGAGCAAAATAAAATGCGAATTTGCAGAAATGCAGATCCAAGACTAGCACGCAGAGTTATTTTGCTGTTTCGTTTTTCGAAGAACCGCAGATCGAATGAACGAGATAAATGAGCTGAATGAATATCGATTGAATGGAGGTCGAGCAAGAGTGATTCAGAGGAAGAGGTAGAACTTACACGGATTCTGGCAAGGACTCCTTTCTTCTCTAAAACGCGAGTCACGAGCGTCTTCAAGTCCATCATCTCTCTTGCATACTCGTCCATGGCGATGGAGATGGAGGAGATCTCTCTCTCTCTCTCACTCTCTGTGGAGATATTCCCCTCTCTCTCTCTCTCTGGAGCCCCTACCCTATAGTATTATCGTAGTCTCTGTGTTTCTATCTCTGTCCCTCTCTCTCTGGAAATAATCACTGTGTTTTTCTTCTCTCTCTAGCGATGGCGTTTCTCGCTCTCTCTCTCTCTCTTTCTGCGTTTTTTGTATTTGCCTTCGACGCGGGGAGATCATAATTTACATACATCTATCTGTTTATTTTAATTCCTTATTTTTATTTTATTTTATTTATTTATTTAACTATTTATCTACATAATGAACTATTTATCAATTCACTATTTATCTATCTATTTACTGTTTATTTATTTAATTACTTATCTCTACTTTACTATTTGATTATTAAACTTTCTATATTTTATTTATCTATTTAAGTACCTACTCATTTTTTTCATCTATCCCTTTATCTCTTTATTTATTATTTTGTCTACTTTTATGTTTTCTTCTACTTGTTTTTTTTTTTTTTTTTTTGCTTGTTCCATCGTTTCATTTATTTATTTTTTCTTCTTTTTTGTCTTCATTTTCGTTTCTTTTTTTTATTTTCTTTGTTTTATAAACCCTCAATTTTTATTTTCTACTTACATTTTTGCATTTTCTGAGATATTTATTTATTACTTCATTTAATGCAATCACATTTTTATTTGACCGTCTTTAAGAAGCGTGAATGAAATAAATAAATAAATAAATAAATAGAGAGAAGGATTTTCCTTTTCTTCTTTTTGTTTTAGCTTCTAAGGTTCGTTTGATTGGGATCTTCATCACATCATCACCATCTTCTTCTTCTAATTCTTCAATGGCCTCTAGTATATGTACATGTTGAACATTGCAAGTAAGTCTCTAGTATCTACTACGACACATGGAATTATCAAATGTCATGTTCCTTCGGCAATAATTTCATAAAAATCTCGTCAAACCTCATCGTGTATTCGACCGATGCATTCATCTTGGTCTAATTCCCTTCACCATAATGTGAAAGAGATATTGTCGAAACACATTGAAATCAAGCGAGCATACACCAATGCATTTTAGTGCATAAGACCCAACTTATACTAAATTGTAGACATAGCCTGCAAAGAAATCATGGAAGTTGGAATGCAACAAAAGTGAGTCATTGGTTGGTTTTAAAAACATTTTAGACCTAGTTTACACCCGATTTCCAAATGCAAATCCATAAGAAAGTCATTTGTTTGCAATAAAAGTTGGCTAGACAATTGATTGTTTTGGCTTGAAACCCTAAAGCCTACTAGATACTAAAGTTAGGCATTCAAGAAATTTTTAGATACATTGAACTAGTCATGACTCATAAGTTATAACTAGAGTATAGTAAAGGGCCCTAAATAATAAAGAACGCCTAAAAGCTAACATAAATAAAACCCCAAATGTAGATGACACAATTAAGTATGGAAATTAATGCATCAATACTTCTTTGCCGAGTTTAATTAATCATCAAAAATTCATGTAATCAAAAGAAAAATGTGATGGATATGGGATAAGGTTCAAGTTGACTTTAGGTATTGAAAGGTTTTAAACCTAAGACCATGGTTCTAATATATTTTGCACCATTTGAAAAACTAATAAAAAATAAGCTAGAAGTGCCTAGTTAATAATCAGACATGCACAGTTTATTCCTTTTGAAGGAGAACCCTGAACAAAATTAAAGACTAATTTCTGTTCTTCCTCCATTATTCATTGCCCTAAGTATAGTTATAGGTCGCAATTAGGCCATTAATTATACTAAAGGCAATGAGGTCGGCTGTGCAGAGCTTCTCCCTCTACAGGGGGAATCCCTCTCCCAAAAAAAAACGGTTCAAATATACAGGCGTGTATGGTTATTGTGTCCCTAAACCCTAAACCTCTCTTTCTCAAGGTTATTTACTCATGAAAGAAAGATGGCCTCGTGGCATGCTGTCATCCAAAGCCACATCAAATGCAAAGAGTTTGGAAAAGCTCTCGATGTGTACCAGACATGGCAAACACAAGAAGGCTCAATATCTCACGGGAATTTGTCTTCTTTGGTAAGTCTTCTTAAAGCATTCGTTAAGCTAAAAGATCACAAGAATGGTATCAGATTACATGGTTTGATCCTTAGAGAAGGATTGCTAACGAGCCACTGTTGTTATCTTGGCAATGCATTGGTTGATATGTATGCGAAATTTGGTATGCTCTTCAAAGCTCAACAAGTATTTGATAATCTTCCAATATGTGATTTGGTCACATGGAATGTGTTGATGGCTGGATATGTCCAACATGGTCAGGGCAGGGAAACATTGAATCGCTTCTCTCTCATGGAGACTCGGTCTATACTCCCAGATGTGGTCACGTTCACTTGTGTTTTGAAAGCATGTGGGAGCATTAAGGATGTGGAAAGTGGAAGATACATACATGATAGCATTGAAAGAAGAGGATTGTTGGGTAATAATCGCAATCTTGCTGTTGGTAATGCTTTGATTGATATGTATGGGAAATGTGGTTTAGTTGCTGAAGCAAAGGATGTATTTGAGATGCTTCCAGATCGAAATGTGGTCTCTTGGACAACTGTCATTACATTTTACGTACAAGAAGGTTGTTATGAAGAAGCATTATACAGTTATCGACAGATGAGACGCGAAGGAATTCTACCTGATGAAATCTTACTTGTTTGTGTCTTGAAAGTGTGTGGCGGTGTTCGAGATGTCGAAGAATGTATGGAAGCGCATGCTTATGTTGAGAAAATGGGGTTTTTGAGAAGCAATGTTGTTGTGGCAACGGCTGTAGTTGATATGTATGCTAAATGTGGCATGCTAGCCGAATCAAAGATGGTTTTTCATACACTTCCTTTTCAACAGGTAGTATTGTGGAATGCATTAATCTCAGGATGTGTTCGGCACGAAAGGGCCGAGGAAGCATTAGACTATTCTCAAGAGATGCATAGACATGGCATATCTCCCGATGATTATACACTTACTTGCATCTTAAAAGCATGTGGTATAATTGGAGCCTTTGAGAAAGGAAGAAAAATACACGCTGACATTGAGAAGAAAGGGTTTATACAATCAAGCCAACATGTTGGTAATGCAGTGGTTGCTATGTATGTCAAATGTGGCATGGTCCCAAATGCATCCAAAGTGTTTAACACACTTCGCATCCGAAATGTAGTCTCTTGGAATATATTGATCGCTGGATATGCCCAACGAGGAGAATTGGGAGAAGTTCTATATATCCTAGAAGGAATGAAAGGAGAAGGAATCAAACCAAGTTCAGTGACATTCATAAGTGTTCTTAATGCTTGTAGTCACGTGGGTCTCGTTGATAAGGGAGAGACGTACTTTGAAACCATGGCACAAAGCTATGGTGTCACCCCAACTCTGGAGCACCAAAGTTGCTTAGTTGATATCCTTGGTCGTGCCGGACAATTAGAGAATGTTGCGTTTGTTATGAATATAACTCCATCCCTTCCCAACACTGTGATGTGGCTCACTATGTTGAGTGCTTGTAGGAAGTGGGGTGATGTTCGACTTGGTAGAAATGCCTTTGAACAAGTTGTGTCAATGGATGGAAATAATAGCGCTTCTTATATTTGTATGCACAAGATCTATGCAGGTACTACCATGGATTAGAGAAATTGAAACACAGCAAAATGAAAAGCTTCAAGGGTCAAACACATTCATTACCTAAAGCTCACAAAGCAAGACCCAAATTGTTAGGTCACGGAAGAGAACTTCGGCAAGGAGAGATATTGTATCCCAAAATGAAACACATTTGAGGTATCAAATGCATGATCTATTGGTTATAAGGCAAGGCCCAAACCGCTAGGCCAAGGAAGAGAAATTGCATACACCACAACAAAAAGATTGAGGTATCTAACACATTACACATCAATAGCTTACAAGGCAAGGCCTGAACTGTGATGGCATGAAGTAGAACTTGGGAAAGTTCTCTGTGTCCTTGAAGAAGCTTATGAGATGTGAGGGAATGAAACATGTTTGTGACATGCATAGCCGACATGCTAATACTTAGGTCATGTGGGTCTTGTTGACGAGGGAGAGACTTTTCATGGCAAAAATTTATTCACGTCTTGACCTTCTTCTGAAGTGACAACTAACTAGAGAACACACACAACACATGAGTTATCAACAAAACTCCATTACATGATACATCACATTGTTTTCACATGTCTCCTCATATTGGCTAACAAGCTGATTTACAACAGCTAATCGAATTGCCTTTGAGCAGGTGTACATTTAGTTATCTTGAGGTGACACTACATTGGCGATATGACCAGGATATAGAAAAATGGGCTTGTATTGAATTGAGACAAACTACTTTTCTCTATGGAGAAGCATGGAGGAGTTCAATGACATTGGCCTATATCATATGCTTCAAACAATACAAATGTGTGAGAACGAGGTGTTTTTAGTTGGGTTTGAATGATTGTGAATTGAGATTTCAATATTTCCTAAAAAGTTTAAGCTTGAAATTTGATTATACCCTCTCCACAATCAAGCCACATTGTATACAATCAATAATGTGGCTTATAAGTAACGCCTTCACCACTAGCCAAGCTGTACCTGTAATAAACGTACAGTAAACTTCATTGATGTGCATTGTAAGTAACAATTCTTTATTGTTGAATAACCAATCTTTCCACGGTTCATCTACCACTATTTCCCAAATGAGGGTCGTAAGAATGGGTAAAGCATATAATGATTTCTGAATGTGGATCAGATCCTAGACAAATATAAAAGTTGGTTTGCACAATTTTGAAGGCCATGATTTGCCTATTTGGCACTAATTATCGAAATGATTGGTGTGTACCAAGTTTTTGTTCTTAAATAACCAATCTTTCCATGATTTGATTGCCATAAAATTTGAAACTAGGATAACAAGTATAGACCAACAAATATTGATTGCTCAATATAATATGAAATTTTGGCTCACAATTTTGAAGACCATTATCTCCCTACGTAGTACTAGAGTAATACATTGCATAGTTACCAAGACAAGCTTTGTGCATGTGTAATACAACTATATCTTGGTGGTACACCACTCCCTCTATATTAGTATTAATGTTATGCCTTGGTGGTAACCCATGTACTCAATTTCATGGTTCACTCATTTCATTGTTTTAGTAGATATTGGTTCAAAAATTAGGGGTTATGTGCGGCCTTTTGATCTTTGTTAAACAACCTTACCAACTAAGCTACATGAAGGGGTCTCTCTCCCATAAAATGTATGTTTATGTTAATATGCCATCTATGGGAAACCCTCGTCAATAGTCAAGCTCAATCTTCAATTAACTTATGATATAGATCATGGTGTGCCCCACCAATATTAGTTTTTTACCATCAAATAACTAATCTTTCAACGATTTCTGAATCACTGATTCCAAAATCGTGGCCACAAGAATAGGCATTGCAACTACTAATTGCCAAACATAGACATACCTAGGAGTTATATGTATTGAAACTTGGTGTGCATTGTTCGAAAGGCCATGATCTACTTGTACGACTCTAGAACATTACTTTGCAAAGTTACCAAGCCAAGCCATGTCCCATAATTGATCTCAAACTTGAGAGTTTCCTTTCCATCCCAATGTACTAGTTTGTGAGGATGTGAGAACCTTTGTCGATAGGGAGTTAGTGTTTTTTAAACGCTCAAGTGGATGTCAATTGAACAATTCTAAACTCTTTTGCCAATGGCACACTATTTTTTGAACCAACATAGACGCAACAACTCTTGTTTTCCCATGATGTATACCAATCTTTTCCACAAAATAATAAATCATCTTCATCCAAGGTTGAGTTCCTATATCCATACATTTTAAGGGGCTAAATCTTTCACCAACCATATGATCCTCCAAAATTAGTACGAATGCTCCCCCTAAGTGCTTTGGGCGTAAACCTATATAGGAATGGAACCAAAATCATGCCAATATGTTGTCTCTTTCTTCCACAATGTATATTTTAGTGAATGAGCTAAAACATATTGTGATTTCTTTGTCAATGGTAGCAATGGTGAAAAATAAGAATTCATTATTTCTTGTACCATTTTAAGTGGAGTAGCAAAAACATACCCCCAACACCTAAAGTAGTCAAATACAACCTTTTTAATAGGGATGATAAAGCTCTAGCTTCGTGAACAAAAGCCCATTAAATTGATGACACTTTCTTCTCAATAAATGATGCCCAAAGTTGTGACATAACAACCAACATCATGGCTTTAGCAATGGGGCAAAAAAAAGAATTTGTATTTGGCATATGGCTCAATCACTGTACAAGAAAAATGTTTTTTAATTTGAATACATATAAGTGTTTTGAAGCCACTAAAGACAATCCGCTCACCACTGCCCTACTAGATTAACATATTCGCATGGAATGGAAGATGGGATTTCCATCCGACGTCCAAAAGTCAATGCTACCATCAATATACATGAGGTAATGTGTCAATATGCATGATATCGTTAGAATCAACTAATCTGTATCATCCATAAACTTATGATAACCATTACATTAGCATTTTCTATCAAGATTGGAATTGATGACATCCATTAAGGCTCGAAAGCGATGACATTTACATGGGTTTAGAGGGGTGGGTTTGAGTTGTTGACATTTTGACGAGGGGTTGGAATTGATTGGCATTCACCGAGGGTTCGGAACTGAAGTGACAAAATTGATCACGAGTTTGGCGCTAGCAACATTGAAGTAGGGTTTGAATTCACAACATTTTATAGGAGGTTAGAGAACACAATTTTTTTTTATATCATGGGTTTGAACCCAAGACATTAGGTTAGGGTTTGAAATCACAAGACTTTATAGGGGATTAGAGAACCCAACTGTTTATAACATGTTTTGGGTTTGAACCCATGACATTAGATTAGGGTTTTAAGATCAAAGGGTTTTAGGGTTTTAAGATCCAAGGGTTTTAGGGTTTTAAGATCAAAGGGTTTATGCTTCAATGGGGAGAAGAGCTCTCCATGTCTCTCTCTCTCTGTCTAAAAGCTTCAATGGGGAGAAGAGCTCTCCATCTTCGACGAGCTTTACCTCTCATATACCCCAGAAGGTCTGCACAGAATCGCCTTCGAGTGGCCTCCCATCCTCACAGGTACCCACCTCCCCCTCACTCGACGATTTCCTCCTTGTGTTTTAACCATGGCTCCCTTGGAGAATCGAAAACCTTCCTGCGCTCTCAGTTCCCTTCTCCACGATTCTGTTCCACCATGGAAACTGTGACAGAGTCAGAGTGGTCTGAATCAGATGACGAGGATTTGTTCCGGAAGAGAGAGAATGAGTTATCGGAGGATTCATCTGAGGGGGAACGAAGAGAGGTTGGAGTATTGGAGAAGAAAACCCAAATGAAGAAGGATAAGAATGAGAAAAAGCAAAAGAATGTGGTTAGAGGTGATGCATTCGAAACCGAAGATGATATTAGTGAAGAAGAAGGACAGGAGACAGATTTTGGTATTGATTCAGATAGAGAAGAATTAAACAGATTCGAGAATAATTATAGAAATGGCTGTGATTCGTATCAGATGGGAAGAAAAAATGATTGGCTGGGTAGCCGTCAAGGTAGAAGTTTTGATGAGATGAACAGACATCCTGATCGAACATATGGGAATTATGAACAAACAGGTGGCTTTCAGGATCAAATGAGAGAAAATTATGATCAAATGGGCGGACAACGTGGTCGAGCCCATAGCAAGAACTACATCCAAGATTCTGATTCTGATGACATAGAAGTTGAGAGTGATTCTGAAGACGAGCTCCAAGCTGAAGTCGAGAGACAAATGGCTGCCGAGCCGAAAGTTGTTCGGCCATCTGTCACATGGGGAATCCTCCTCTCAAATGAGCACAGGAAAATTGCGCGCAAAACTGTGCTAACTTATCTTGAATCCGAAGGAATACAGACATCTGACCTTAAATCCATTGAACTCCCCACAACTCTTGATGTTATGAAAACTCGCCTTGGCTTTCTTCGGAAACTAGGTCTCACCAATGATGATATCAATGGCTACCCATTAGCCCTTGGCTGCAGTGTTTACAAGAACATGGTCCCGGTGCTAAGATATCTCAAGAAGATCGGCATCAAAGAACATTGGGTCACTGGTTTGCTAAGGAAATATCCTATGGTTCTGCATTCTAGTGTGGTGATCGATATACTTCCGGTCATATACTTCTTGCGAGGATTGGATATTGATCCTGTAGACTTGCCTCCAGTCCTCACTCGCTATCCAGATTTATTAGGCTTTAAGACTGATGGTACAATGAGTACTTCAGTGGCTTATTTGGTAAGTATGGGTGTGAAAATGAGGCATGTGGGTCGGATGCTTACGGAGTATCCTGAGGTTCTAGGAATGAGAGTAGCAACAGTGATAAAGCCTAAGTTTGAATACTTAATGAGCTTGGGGATGCCACAAACTATTGTTACTAGTGTCTTAGAAAGGAGACCTCAAATACTAGGGTATGATTTGGAAAGCAGAATGAAATATAATGTGAGTCAACTTGTTGGGATTGGTGTCCGAGAGGAGTGTGTCCCAGGAATGATTGCCCAATTCCCTGAGCTTTTGGGGCGTGTTTTTAGCCCTAGCTTGGCAATGCAAGTGGATTGGCTCAAACAAAACCTTGTTTTGGACTTGGATGGAGTTTCCAAGATGATTGAGAAAATGCCACAAGTGATATTCCTCAAGGAAGAGGTGGCGATGGGAAGAATTAGGTTCTTGAAAAGCCAACGATTCGCCCCGAAGGAGATTGGTGTGATGGCATCGCAGTGCCCTCAAATACTTGTGCTAAGCATTGACGAGAGTCTGAAGCCAAATTTCACCTTTCTGACAAGGGACATGAAGAGGACAAGGCAAGATGTTATTGAATTTCCGGCTTGCTTGACATATGGGCTTGAGACAAGGATAAAGCCTCGGTTTAAGGCGCTAGAAGAAAAGCATAGGGAGTACAGTTTGGAGTGGATTTTAAATTGTAGTGATGGCAAATTTCAAAGGAGACTTGCTAGAGGTTGTGTTGATGAAGAGGAAAAGGGAAAGGCAATTGGGCATATGTTTGTCATGGGTGGTCTTTTACCAGGAAAACTCGAGAACGAACAAAAACCGAGCGCCATTAAAACCAGATTTGAAGCTTCTTTATCAAGTGTGAATACTTGTTCTCGATCACTCCCTAAGAGGGGATTTCAACTTGTCACAATATAAAATCTAAAACTTTGGGTTTGGTAAACCTTTCACTTATTTTCTAACTAGAATCTCTCCATATTGGCGCATGAGATGGCAAAATTATTACGTGTTAAAGATTTAGTTGTATTTATTTCTCATGTTTCTCCATTGTTCCTTTGGGAGGGGCACTGTTTTTATTCAAGGAAAGATGTTCAACTTGTACATCTTCATGTTTATTATTTGTTTATTCAATCATATCTATCTAATACTCATATAAATGAATAATTGGATGTGGCATCCTAGTAAAGTCCATTATTGGTGCATCTCTTTACGATTCCACAGTAATAAGGTGACAAAAGTTGGTAATGTTCTATTTGCCATAATCTATCCTTCGCTCACAGGCATAGATTTCAGTATGGAAATTTGTTTGCGTGCATATTGTCTTTTTGTTTATGGATGCAAATGCGTTTCCTTTGTGACATGATCCGTAAGGCATGGGAAATGCTGATTATTGTCTTGCTCCTTTCTTGGCTTCAAAGGAGCTAGAACTTAATTAATCAAGAACTTCAAAGGAGGAAAAGCAAACACCGGATGACATACTTTTCATTTGTATTTTTTATTGGTGAATATAATACTTCAATTGTTAAGACTATCATTGTTGAAGGGGATAGTCTGTATCCTCAACAATCATAGACCGTATTACTAATAGGTAGTGAATGAAGTACTTTAGTTGTGAAGAATAGAAATTTTGTAGGATTGGAAACACATGAAATGTCGCGAAAACTTTGTTTAAATTATGCTTGCAAGGAGTAATTCTATAATTCTAGTTTGTTAATGATCCTAAGTTTGGTTCTCGATTGATCTTGGGGAGTAGTATTGTTGGCGTTAGATCCTAATGTAAGCATATGATAAGGAATTAAAGCATAGAAAAATAAGAGCGGAGAGAGAAAGAATGGTACCAATCCACCCGATTACCCTCGAGCAAAGGGATTGAGATGGACTTGAGCCTCGATTGGCATCCCATACAATCGCCGTGATGTTGAGTCATACTTGGTATTGGAGCGCTCGCTACATGAGTTGATCCACCACAAGGACAGAGTCTCGATGTAGTCAAGGGATGTCAAATGAGGGTAACTAGGCCTCATATTTATAGCTAGACCTAAGGCCCCCAAGCAAGTTTACACTTGGCCTTAATGGGTTGTCTCAATCCTAAGGATCAAAAGTAATCCTTCCCTTCTTTACACTCTCGTTTAACCCTCACACTTTATCCATGTGTATAGAATACTACAATACAATCTTACCACAGGATATTATATGGTCATGCCTGTAACATACGTCCCCTCTTTAAAACATTGCACTCTTGCAACGAAAAGTTAGGGAAATTAGTTTTAAGAGTGTTTTCTCGTTCCCATGTAACATATTGTATAGACTTATTCATCCATTTAATTTTAAATTCTCGGATTATTTTAAAATGCAAATTTTTCGTTTTAACATCAACAATTCTTTTTGGTACATGTGGTTTAGAAGATAATTCTTCAGAAGTTACAAGAGTTTCAATTGTGATTGTATTGTCGCTAGAACCAAGAAGTTCTTTTAGATGACTTACATGAAAAATTGGATGGAACTTCAATGCCCTCAAGAAGAGCGAGACGATAGGTTGATGAACCAATGCTTTTGAGGACTGTAAAAGGTACAAAAAACCATGGAGCTAACATAACACACTTACCCATAGACAATGTCTTAGAATTGTGAGGTACATGTAAAAATGCTCTATCCTCAGTTGTTTTTATATTATCTCGTGCAATATGCAACATATCTTGCATATCCCAGAGAAAGTTTTGCGTACATACTTCGCAACTCATCATGATGTATATTAACATCAATCGGGGATTGTGATTGAAAACCATACATCAACATAAAAGGACTATATCTCGTCGATGTATACTTGGAGCTGTTATAAGCAAACTCCAAAATTGGGAGATAATGTTCCCATTTTGTTGGTTTTGTACCAACGTATGCTCGAAGCATGCCCTCAATAATTTGATTTACTCATTTTGTCTGTCCATCGGATTGAGGATGATCCGTGGAGCTCATGCTCAAAGTAGTTTCTAACTTCTTAAAGACTTACGTCCAAAAGTCGTTAGTAAACTTTGGATCTTGATCATTCACGATATCCATTGGTAGCCCATAAAAACGAAATAACACGTCAATGAATTGGTAAGCCAATTCAAGAGCTGTTAATGTGGTTTAAAGCAATCAATCTGACCATTTTAGTTAGTTTATCAACCACAACCCAGATGGCATCTGTCATGATATGGCAAGACTCGAACCCATGACCTTAGGTTATATGGGTCGAGCTCTTGACCATTATATCATCTATTGTAATACGTAGGATACTATTTTCATTTACATTTTATTATAGGAAATTAATGTATATTCCAGATTTCTCTGGAACATTCTAGAAGCTTCAGGATTACTCCTGAGAACACTATAAAAGAGGGCACTAGGCATTATGTTGAACCAAATTGGTTCAACGCCAGTCTTTAGCCTCATATCCCTTTTGTACTTACTCTTCTTATAATATATAATATGTTATAATCATCTCTCTCTCTCTCTCTCTCTCTCTCTCTCTCTCTCGTCCTCGCTATCTCTCTCTCTCTCTCCTCTTCTCTCTTCCTCTCTCGGGAGTCTTACACAGTCCCGTCCTCTTAGTACTAATAGTACCTCCCTTCTCTAGTACTAATCCTCTCTCTGTTTAGTACTATTCCTGACAGTTTGAACCAATTTTTCCTTTTGTCTCTCTCCCTTTATACTAATATCTTATTCCTCTTTTCATTTTCATCCCATGGCCACAGTTAGCACTCAGGAATATCAATCTGTTTTCTCGGAGTTTCAATGCTTGAAAGAGAAGTTCCTTGCTTTGGAACAAGAAAATCAACGACAAATCTCCTTAGAAAAGTAGCAAATGCAACAACAACATGGGGAACTTGCATTACGCGTGCAACAACTCGAAGCAACCATCGTAGCGATGCAACAACAAGGCCCCGGAACACAAGGGATTCATAAGGAACCCAAGATTGGCCTTCCCACGAAGTTCGATGGAACACGATCACAGTTTAGAGGGTTCCTTAATCAGGTACTATTAGTTATTCAAATGCATCCTTCCCAATATACTACCGATGCATCACGAGTGGGTTTAGTAGGGACGCTGTTAAGTGGCTCAGCGTTGGCATGGTTCGCTCCACTATTGGAAAAGGAGTCTCCATTACTCAACAACTTTGAAGAGTTTATAGGTGAGTTTAAAGCATGCTTTGGGGATACTGACCGCATAAGGACCGCAATCAACAAAATCCGGCGATTACGCCAAGGAGACCGTCCAGCCTCCGCATACGTTGCAGATTTCCGCCTACTCGCCGCTGACATCCCTTGGGATAAGCGTTGATGGAGCAATTTCGTTAATATGGTTTACGCAACAATGTCAAGGATTTACTCTTGACTTTCCCTGAAGAGCCAAAGTCCTTAACAGAAGCAATTAGTCGCGCGGTGAGATGTGACAACCGCCTCTTTGAGCGACGTTCGGAATGATAGCTACAGATGCCGAGGGCAAGATCAGAGCCCACCTACGCCTCAATGGTAGCAAAACCTTTACCGAGGGAGTACTATAATGCGCCTCCAATGAATACTCCAACTCTGATGGAGATTGACATTACACATCGTCGAGGGCCATTATCCGAAGAAGAAAAGCAGCGACGCCGAACAAATCACCTATATCTCTACTACGGTGAACCAGGACACATTGCAATAAATTGTCCCCATAGGCCAAGAAGACAGGTAAACCAAATAGTTGCTAGTTCTAATTGTACTAAACCCGAGCCTATTACAGTAGGGATATCTGATAGTACTAATAGTACTAATAGCCTAGATCTAGCGAACAAATTTGATGTCCTTAGTTAGTTAGAAGAGGAGTTAAACGACTAAGTCCAGCCAAAATAGGAGCTGTTTGGTTGGACAGCCCTAGATCTGTGCAGCCCATTAGTGGTTCCATTCCCTCTAAGCAAGATAGCAATGTATTCGTAGCCCAAGTAACAGTTAGTACTAAAAGTACCCCTCCAGTACACGTCTTAGCACTTCTAGACTCCAGAGCTAATTCTTACTTTATGGATAGGAATTTTGCCCAAGCTCATCAGATATCTCTTAGAAAACTCCCGTGTCCAGCCTCTGTAGTCGTCATTGATGGTCGACCCATTGCTTCCGGAAATATCATAGAAGAGTCAGAACCCGTTAATATTGTCCTAGATAACTTAGCATGTGTATTATCATTTAACATTATTAGTATCCTAGAACATCCCATCGTTTTGGGATTACCATGGTTCGAGTTACATAACCTAGACATAGATTGGAGAACAAGAGAAATTGTCCTAGATAACTTAGCATGTGTGGTATCATTTAACATTATTAGCATAGATTGACATATTCACATTCGTCGGGTTTCCCATTCGAATGCAAACGAATACGAATACGAATGGGTGGTCAAGTATTCGTTTAACTCAAAAAAAAAAACTATGTCTTTTTTAATTTCCTAGGATATAAAAAAGGAACTTGACAATAAATAGGGATAATAAAAGAGGGACTTAGGGATTTGACACTACTAGATTTTTATAATAAATGTATAACTTATAAGTATGTATTCGTTTTATTTTTAATAAATAAATAAAATAAAATAAAGGCTCATTAATTTCTCACTTTTTATTCCCTCAAAATTTATGGATATTTTTATTTTGACATTAAAAATAGTACTTCAAACTAATCATATATTTAGAGTTCATACTAATCATATTTGTAAGTATAACTAAATTTTTATAATAAATGTATAAGTTATTAAGTATTCGTTTTTTAAAAATAAATAAATAAATTGATTAATTAAAATAAGTTTCATAAACTCTCTTGACACTATAATCTATTAATGAATAATTGTTCTTTTTTTGGTGAAATAAATTTATTTAAATAAATATTATATATATTTTTTGCAAAACGAATGGGTTTTTAATATTCTTGGGGCCATTTCATATTCTCGAATGTTGAGAATATTGCGCATAGAGAATATCACGAATAACACGCATGTGTCAATCTATGATTATTAGTATCCCAGAACATCCCATCGTTTTGGGATTACCATGGTTCAAGTTACATAACCCAGACATAGATTGGAGAACAAGAGAAATCCGGTGTTGACAAACCCGAGGATCTACTCAGAAGATTGCCACCATTTCACTACATCAGTTGCAAGAAGAAGGACGCAAGGAAGAAATGTTTCTCTTCGCAATATCACTAAAACTCTCCGACACCATTAAAGAGGAGTCCACCATTCAACTTCCAAAGAAGTATCATCATTATGCTGATGTATTCGATAAAGTACGAGCCAATACGCTTCCTCACCATCGACCATATGATTGCCCCATCGATTTACAACCGGTGAAAGAGCCACCATGGGGACCGATATACAATTTGTCACCAACCGAGCTAGAAGTCCTTTGAGCCTATATAGAGGAGAATTTGGAGAATGGATTCATTCGACATTCGAAATCTCCAGCCAGCACACCCATTTTCTTCGTCAAGAAAAAGGATGGCTCACTTCGTATGGTGGTAGATTACCGTGGCTTGAATAAAGTTACAATCCTCAAAAGGTATGCCCTTCCCCTCATCTCAAGTCTTTTAGAACGGATCAATGGTGCCAGGTTCTTCACAAAGATCGACTTATGGGGGGCCTATAACCTCGTACGGATCCGACTAGCAGATGAATGGAAGACCGCGTTCCGCACTAGATATGGGCACTTCAAGTATACGGTCATGTCGTTCGGCCTCACTAATGCGCCAACAGTCTTCCAGCACATGGCAAATGATATATTCCGAGATCTCTTGGATGTGTGTCTGATCATCTACTTGGATGATCTACTAGTTTATTAAAAGACCGAAGAAGAGCATGATTCTCACGTACTGTTAGTACTAAAACGACTTCGAGAACATGGTCTTTACGCAAAGCTAGAAAAATGTAGTTTTGGGTGCAACCAAGTGGAATTTCTCGGCTACATCATTTCATCAGAAGGCATCTCCATGGACCCAGCTAAGGTCAAGACGGTGGTAGAATGGCAGACTCCGCACTCGGTGCAGGATGTGCAATGCTTTTTAGGCTTTGCCAATTTTTACCGGAAGTTTATACAAGATTACTCAAAGCTCGTTCTGCCTCTCACACAGCTTACCAGGAAGGGACAATCGTTCGTTTGGTCTAAAGAAGAAGATATGGCTTTCGAGAGTCTTAAAAAGGCATTATCATCGGCTCCAATTCTAGCTCATGTAGATCCGGAAAAACCATTCATTATCGAAGCTGACGCATCGGATTTCGCATTGGGGAGCATTCTATCACAACAGGGTAATGATAAGAAGCTACATCTTGTGGCTTTTCACTCACGCAAGTTTGACGCTGCCGAAATCAACTACGAAATTCATGATAAGGAGCTATTGGCAATAATGGACTCGTTTATGTAATGGAGGCATTTTTTAGAGGGATCCTCTCATCAAGTCACCATATTCAATGACCATAAAAACCTTGCCTACTTTCAGGATGCTCGTGTGTTAAATCGACGTCAAGCTCGGTGGGCCCACTTCCTCACGCGTTTCGACTTCAAAATTACATATCATCCGGGGAAGCACCAAGGGAAGGCAGATGCATTATCATGGCGTTTGTATCTAACACCGCGTCCCGGCGAGCCAACTTTCGATAATTAAAAGCAAGTAATCTTGGGACCGACACGACTGCAAGCAACACAGGTTTTTGGCATGCCCATGGATTCCCACGTTATCAATATCATACGTGCGAACCTGAAGACAGATGCTTTCGCCCAAGCTATACTAGCTTTTGTGGTGCTTTCTCAGCTATCATCAGGATAACTAGGCAGATATTCTCCACTTCGCGGAATTTGCCTATAATAACTCTATCCATGCATCGACTAAAGTTACGCCCTTTTATGCTTATACGGGATGTCACCCTCGGTGGAGTGTACTTGAAACCCCAGAGGTGTCCACAAATCCTTGCGCGGAGGATTGTTTGGAGCAGTTACGCAAGATACAAGCAGATTTATCTACTCATCTCCAGCAAGCTCAACAAACACACAAGGTCTACGCGGATCGTCATTGACTTCCATCTAGTTTTAACATTGGAGATCGTGTGTGGCTGCTACGACGACACATCAAGACTACTCGCCCATGTGAGAAGTTGGATTATCGGGGATTAGGTCCCTTTCGTATTATCAGAAAGATTAATGATGTCGCTTTTCGTCTCGATCTACCTCCTAAACTTCGGATACATCCGGTGTTTCATAGTTCTCTCCTTGAACCCTATCACGAGAGCACCATCCCATGACGTATTATACAACCTCCACCCCCGATCGAGCTTGAAGACGGACCAGAGTACTGTTAGGAAACAGGTCCCTCCGGATGGGAAGTGAGAAGAATAGTACTAATGAGCAAACTTGGCCGAGGCCGATAGGCCTCGGCCGAAGCCGGATGGTGAAGACCCAGTGAAAACCGGATGACGAGTACCTGACTACGGAAGACCCAGTGAGAACCAGATGACAAGGACCCGACTACGGAAGACCTGGTGAGAATCGGATGATGTGTGCCCGGCAAGCGCCGGATGATGCAGGCCCGGTGAGGAGTGCTCACCGGATGAAGGGACATATTCGTAAATATGTTTTTGAGAGTCCATTGGGGGGCTATATTTGTAAATAGACGAAAAGTCATATTAGTATAAATATGACTTAGGGAAAACAGAGAATTGTAGTTGTGTTGTTGTCATTCTTGTTTGTGCAAGAAGAGAGAGCGCGTAACAGTGTACACACAGAGAGAGAGAGAGAGAGAGAGAGAGAGAGAGAGGAAGAGGTCGTTGCCTCTGTTGTAACCGCTGCCTGTGGCGAAGATCGTGAGCGCGAGGTCGTTGCCTCCGTGAGCTCACTGTTGTAACCATTGTGATATAGTGATAGTTTGCAGTCTGTGGGCTGTCGTGGTTTTTTCCCTAGTTTGGGTTTTTCCACGTAAACATCTTGTGTACTCTTCTCTTCACTGTGTCGTGCGTTTCATTCCCCGTTTTCTTCTGTGTATGATTCTAAGCTCGGTTGTGGCCGAGCATTGCGCATAGGGAGCGTGTAGTTCCTGTCAAGTACGAGGTTGCCGCCATCCTTGATTCCAAGATTGTTCGCAACAAGCTCTACTATCTAGTCGATTGGCTAGGCTATAGTCCCAGTGAATGTACTTGGGAACCGATCGAGAATGTGACCAATGCTCGGGCGCTTCTTGAAGACTTCCATCGTCAATATCCACACAAACCGGGTCCTCCATCCAAAACGACTCGTGACACTCATCGTTTTAAAGGGGGGATAGTTTCATGATATGGCAAGACTCAAACCCATGACCTTAGGTTATATGGGTCGAGCTCTTGACCATTATATCATCTATTGTAATACGTAAGATATTATTTTTATTTACATTTTATTATAGGAAATTAATGTATATTCCAGATTTCTCTGGAACATTCTAGAAGCTTCAGGATTACTCCTGAGAACACTATAAAAGAGGGCACTAGGCATTATGTTGAACCAAATTGGTTCAACGCCAGTCTTTAGCCTCATAGCCCTTTTGCACTTACTCTTCTTATAATATATAATATGTTATAATCATCTCTCTCTCTCTCTCTCTCTCTCTCTCTCTCTCTCTCTCTCTCTCTCTCTCTCTCTCGTCCTCGCTATCTCTCTCTCCTCTTCTCTCTTCCTCTCTCGGGAGTCTTACGCAGTCTCGTCCTCTTAGTACTAATAGTACCTCCCTTCTCTAGTACTAATCCTCTCTTTGTTTAATACTATTCCTGACAGCATCATGGCCTTTTTTGGTGCGAGGAAGACCAACCATAAAATCCATGGATATACTTTACCACTTATTATTGGGAATGTCCAAGGGATGTAAAGTTCAACGACTTTAAGTCATCAGGGTTTGTTAACCAAACACTGGTGGCATATAGTCACATAGCTATGTATGTCAGGACGCATCTTAGGCTAATAGAATTGAGTGGATATGAGAATGAGTGTACGATGTATTCCAAAGTGCCATGTTGAGGCAAATTTGGAACACAAACCTTCCCATTACAATAGAGCAAACCATTAGCGATGTGGAAGGATTCCTTCGAGGATGTGGTGTTGTCTGTTCCTGACTCAACTCTTGCCCAGTATTTTCCAAAATAATTGTCATCGGGATACTTTCCTCGAAGGTGATCATAAAGATATGATGTTATTTCAGTGAAGCTAAGCATGTTAACTTCATGGATGTGACTTAGTGCATCAACGATAGTGTTCATAGAACCTTTATGATATCGTATGGAAAATTCAAAGTCTTGGATGAGATTTTCCCATCGTGCCTTACGACCTTTAAGGTCTTGTTTGTCACAAAAATATTTCAAGGACTCGTGTGTCACAGACACACCAAGCGCAGACTAGGACGGAGCACATATGATGAGGCTACGAGTGACGGATGAACTTGGAGCTAGAATTTGTGACGAGGCTAGGAACTCTAGATGTTCTGAGCGACATGAGGGCATGAAGACAAAAATAAAGATCAAGGCGACAAAGATGAGGCGAAACGAGAATACTAGATTGATGTGTCAATGATTGGTGTTGAATCCCTTGAAAGGGACCAAGGAGGTTACAAGTATTTATACATGTTCCGAGATTGAATATCTCTAGAATATACTCGTTTAGAGTATGTCGTACAATATTTCTAGAATATACTACTGAATAGAATATTCTAATTCTAAAATGTACTATATGCTAGATTATAGAATACTAAACTATTATAAATGCATGCTCATATCAAGATGGTTGATCATGACATATTGTAGTTGTGAGGTTGTAACTTCAATTGTGAGGTTGCGAGTTCAATCCTCACTAACTACGTATTTGATATCATTGTGTCGTGACATAATCCTCCCCTTTATGGCCGCCTTTTCGAAAGTGTGGTGTAGGGGTGAACGAGAATTGGAGCACTAACGGGCGTGAAGAACTATATGTTGTCCTCACTGAAGACTAGAACGCCAATAGACGTGAGTGACCATGTGTGGTCCTCCCTGGAGATTGGAACACTGATGGGTGTGAGCGATCATGCACGGTCCTCACCAAAGATTTGAACCTCGACGGGTGTGAGCGACCATGTGTGGCCCTCACCGAAGACTACAACACGGACAACAGTGAGAGACCATGTGCAGTCCTCACCGGGAACATGAACGGGCATGAGCAACCATGCGGCCCTCATTGGGAACTGAGCACGAACGGGAGTGAGCGACCATGCAACAGTCACCGGGAACTGGAACACGAATGGGAGTGAGCGACCATGCAGCCCTCACCGGGAACTGGAACACGAATGGGAGTGAGCGACCCTGCAGCCCTCACTGGGAACTTGAGCACGAACGGGCAAGAGCGACCATGTGTGGCCCTCATCGAGAACTCAAACACGAACAAGCGTGAGCAACCATGTGGTCCTCATCAGGAACTAGAACATGAACAATGTGAAAGAACACGTACGGTCCTGATCGGGAACACAAACACAAACGCGCGAAGGAGTGCAAGTGAAGCGGTCTACTCAACTTCTTCTATTATGAGAGGGTAAATAGTCGAGGTTGACCCAAAACACAACACAAAAGGTAGTGCTAGCGAGAAACCAATGCGATCCTCACCAAGAAAGTGAGCGGTTGTGACCCCCACCAGAACGAGAAGGTGAGCGATCGAAATCGGTCCTCGTCAAAGGAATGTGGCACGAGACTTGAACTAAAATGAAAATGGAGTGCAAGCAAGCAATGATTCAATCCCCACCAAGAAAGTGAGTGGTTGTAACCCCCACCGAAACTGGGAAGGTGAGCGATCAAAAGAAATCCTCACCAAAATTGTGATGCAAAATTATACCTATAAATGATAACAATTAATGTTGATTACGATGAAGGTTGAGCAAAGAGGTGCTGAAAACGATGATGTCGAAGACTAGGATATTGATAACGGTAACACTAGAAGCAAGGACAGTGATGATGGTAACTCTAGAAGCAAAGGCGATAATGAAGAGGGGTGATCTGTAGTTACCACAAAATGACTTCTATAAAGATAATGGCGCCATACTTTAGTGCATGAATTATTGCAAATAATTCCTTTTCTTGCACAGCATACCGACACTTATCAGAATCAAGTTGAATCTTACTCTCAAATGCTACTGGTTTACCATCTTAATATAGGACAACACCTATAGCATAATCACTTCTGTCAGTTTCAACTTGAAAAGGTTTTGAAGGCTCTAGTAAAAGAAGTGAAGGAGCCTTGCACACCGGGTCCTTGAGTTCCTTAAAGGCAAGGTCTAGGTTAGCATTTCATACAATAGGTTTTGTAGACTTACACGTTTGACCTTTTAGAAGATCAGTAAATGGCGTTGTCAATTGGGAATAATTGCGAAGAGATTTTCGCAAAAACTTGACAAAACCAAGGGCCTCTCTAACTTCTCTAATATTCCAAAGAGTGGGCCAAATTTTAACTTTCTCGATGCGAGACGGGTCAATTTCTCATTTGGTTATGAGATGTCCAAGATAAGTAATTGATTTCTTGAAGAACTCACATTTTGAGATCTTTGCATAGAATTGTTTGTCGCGCAAAATTTGTAAAACACAACAGACATGTTTAGCATGTTCTTCTAATGTATGACTATAGACTAGAATATCATCCAAGAAAATAACGGCAAATTTTCCAAGTTGTTCTCGGAAAATGTCATTCATTTCTTGTTGAAATGTGGCCGGAGCATTGGTCAAACCTAAAGGCATGACCAAAAACTCGTAATGGCCATAACGTGTATGAAATGTCGTTTTAGGAACATCTTCCTCACTTATATGGATTTGATGGTAGCCCATACGAAGATCAAGTTTCGTAAAATATCGAGCTCCCTGGTATTGGGAGACAGGTCCCTCCAGATGGGAAGGAAGAAGAACAGTGCCGATGAACAAACTCGGCCGAGGCCGATAGGTTGAGGCCGAAACCGGATGACGAGTACCACGGGGGAGCTGTTTCGTGGCAGTCGAGGCTGCAGAAGACGGTTGCATTGTCAACCACGGAGGCGGAGTACATGGCGGCTGTGGAAGCTGGCAAGGAAATATTATGGATGAAGGACTTCATCGGAGAGCTCGGTATCCGGCAAGATGAATACCGACTCTATTGCGACAGTCAAAGTGTCATCCATCTTGCTAAGAATGCGGCCTACCATTCCCGGACGAAGCATATCCAGCGAAGGTATCACTGGATCCGGGAGAGAGTAGATGACCAGGAGTTCGCGCTGACGAAGATCCACACGACCGAGAACGGGTCAGATATGCTGACCAAAGTGTTGATACCCGACAAGCTGGATGCATGCCGGAAGAGGATCAGACTGGTAAGACACCCCATGCCGGAGTGAAGGGGGAGTTTGTTGGGAGACAGGTCCCTCCGGATGGGAAGGGAGAAGAACAATGCTGATGAACAAACTCGGCTGAGGCCGAGACCGGATGACGAGTACCCGGCTACAGAGAGCCGGATGGTGCAGACCTGGTGAGAACCGGATGAGGAGTATCCGGCTACGAAGAGCCGGATGGTGCAGACTCGGTGAGAACTGGATGAGGAGTACCCGGCTACGGAGAGCCGGATGGTGCAGACCCAGTGAGAATCGGATGAGGAGTACCCGGCTACGGAGAGCCAGATGGTGCAGATCCGGTGAGAACCGGATGAAGAGACATATTCGTAAATATGTTTCTGAGAGTCCATAGAGGCTATCTTTTTGTAAATAACCGAAAGATCATATTAGTATAAATATGACTTAGGGCAAACTTTTAGTTGTTGTTGTCGTTTTTTCTTTTGCACAAGAATATAGCGCATGACAGTGTACAGAGAGAAAGAGAGAGAGGAAGAGGTCGTTGCCTCTGTTGTAACCGCCGCTTGTGGCGAAGATCGTGAGCACAAGGTCGTTGCCTCCGTGAACTCACTGTTGTACATTCTAACATAGTGATAGTTTGTAGCCTATGGGCTGCCGTGGTTTTCCACGTAAACATCTTGTGTACTCTTCTCCTCTTTGTGTCGTGCCTTTATTTCCCGTTTTCTGTGTATGATTCTAAGCTCGGTTGTGGCCGAGCGTTGCGTATAAGGAGCAAGTAGTTCTCGCCACCTGGAGACGGTCAATTAGATCGTCAGCCCTGGACAATGGATATGAATTCTGGATCGTCACTTTATTCAAGCGTCTGTAATTAATACACATACACCATGTGGGCGCCATGTGCTCTATTTCTTTTTTACCAAGAGAACAGGTGCACCCCATGGAGATTTACTATAACGTATATAACCCATTCGTAAATAGTCCTTGAGTTGCTTAGATACCTCATCCTCTTCGGATTGACTTAAGCGATACGAAGGTATACTTATTGGTGCAACGTCAGGTACAATATCTATACGATGGTCTATATTACGTTTAGGAGGTAACCCATGTGGTAGTTCACTCGGAAAAACATCACGAAAATCATTTAATATTTCCTCGAGCTATTATTGTTCAAAATATGATAAATGACTTGAGACACTATTGATATTATAAACGTGAATGTTCGGATCAAGTACACAATAAAATAAAGAAGAACAACACAACTCAGATATTGATGGAGAGGAAACAATTGAAAGAGATTGTTTTTTTACACATTGAATAAAATGAGTGCAATCGTTCAATACAAAGGTAATGGAATGGTGAACCCAATCAATAGATAAAGAAGAGTTTTTATTATAAAACCAGGGATAGCCCAATATTTCATTAGTGGTACAAAGATTCATTACATGGAAGGGTTTAGGGTTTTACATGAATGAATCGCCCCGTTGATGTATTGCACTCTTCCATCAACCAACTGCACCTTATAGGTGTGATCACTTATGGTGGGTTGGATTCCCCATATCTGAACCAAACGATCATTCAAAAAGTTGTGTTAGCTTCCCGGATAAAATAGAAATTGTTTGCATGTAGTAAATCATTGGGTCCCAATACATAGTGAGGGAAATAACATTTACAATTACGTAAATGATGTGTATAGACCTCAAGGACATTAGGAATCTGACATTTATGATATGGAACTTTGGTTTTGTTGCTGTGCTCTTTTCATTGGAGCTTCTGACATTGCTCTTTTGTATGACCCTTCTTTCTGCATAACACATAAAAAAGATTTTGTCGCTTCCCAGCGAATTGCGATTGCTTAGTCCCAGGCGCTTCGAGTTTGTTATGGTCCTTCTTCAAAGTGCGTTGATAACAAAGAACTATTTCAACAACCTCTTCGAAGGATTTGGGATCCTTATCGTGCACTATCCAGTGATAGTATGAATTGGGGATGCCATTACAAAACAAGCTATCAACTAATTGTCCCCTTCTAGACCCGATTTTTGGATTTGGGTTCTAGCATGGTGAACGTAGTCTTCTAGTGAGGAAAACTTCTAGCTAGAGAGGTTCATTAAAGTTTGTGTTGCCTCGATTCGAGATGGAGGTTACCCTTGAAAACCTTGATAAAGTTTGTCTAGGTATCTGGCAATTTCCCCAAAGTGCGGAGGTCACGCCACCAAGTAGTGGCCTTACCCCCTAGTTCTCAACCAACATATGCAATCTTCATACTATCTGGCTTGGGATAGATCTCAAAATGAGACTCATATCTACCCAATCACGTGCAGATTGCTTCTTTGATTTTTTCCTTTTCTCCCGTTAATGGCTTTACGACAGATGATGGTTCCCATTGGTGCTCATCAGGTCTATTAGTATCACGTTGTATACTAATGACATGGGCCTCAAGAGCACTATGAGATTGCCAAAGTTCGGAAATCTTGTGCAAGGTAGAATTAAGGAAATTTTGTATTTGTAAAAAGTATGACTCAATGGGGATTGGCCAAGGAGGATTTCCTTGAATTCCCTCCGCTTGGGCGGATGCCATCGGGTTGTTATTATGAGCCATTGAATGATAATTTCTGGCAAAGAAATAGGATAAGGTCAGACAAATAGTTATAACATCATGTCGAGATGTAAACATATCGTGGACAAACATTAATCGATATCATGATCTCACGTGCGTATCAGATGAGGTTCAAGATCATGTTACTATGGTAACACAAAGGTGTTTTAAAAACAATGGGGGTGACAAATGAATGTCTTTCCATGATCTCTACATCAATTTTTTTATGGCGGCTCCCCGAGGCTTAACTATGTATGTTCGCATCATGAATAGTTTATACATGAGAAAATGTTAACAATAAACTATGTCTCTGTCCCCACCCATGTGGTTTCGGCGCTTTAAGTCCTATTACGAGGACCCCAAAGTGCACTTAGACCTAAAGTCTAAACATGTTTTATAGTCATATACATGTATCAATAATGTTGTATGGTCTTGGTCATACTTGAACTCGAGACCTCAGAACAGAGCCATTAAACACCTGAACTAACCAAATAGGTTGCTCGTATTGAATATCATACATATGAGAGATATGCAAAGGCATTTGTCCATATATGTTTTTTAAAAGAATACATGTGTCTGGAAACCTTATTTCCCCCTTGTTAACAAGATTCAAAACTATGTATGTACATTACCCAACCTCAAGTCTCATCATTACAATGACATACCCCAAACTGCAACCTAATGGTCAAGCCACATGAGCCCTCTTTTCGTAGTAGGTCCACGTGGCCCATCACATTGTTACATCATTATGAATGCCTTCCGTAATGATGATCTCATGGTGGCATCGTAACCATGTAACAAGGGAGGGATGTTGGATGTGTGTGTCATAGGAGCGACCTCACATGAAGTGGATCAAGCCCTAACGCTCACAACATCATTGTGGCTACGATTGTTTCATTCTAACGTGTAGTGAAATCGTGTGACCAACGGGGATGACAACAACAAAAACATTTGTTGAAAAAGGATGGTGACTACACCATTCTCACAAAAATGTGAGGACAACCACCAAGATCCTTTCCCCGAAAAGAACAATGTTCGATATTCCAAAATCACGTAATAAACACTAATATACACATATTTATGTTTATCATGTGTACACGATTGAATACATATACACGTGATTACATATGCATATATTTAAAAAATCGTAACATAACATAGCCAACAAATGATGTAATCGAGGAATATAGCCTCTATGCACACGAAACACCCAAAATAAGGATGAACATAATACGCAATTGAGGTATTGACCTCTTACGCATACAACACAAATCGCAATTATTGAGGTATTGACCTCATACGCATACATAACATATGTATGTGAACATAACACGCAATTGAGGTATTAACCTCGTACACATACGACACAAATCACATATCCAATATTTTGTCAAATGAGGTATTGACCTCATACACATATGTATATGTTTTATACAACCAATTATTATCACTGTACAACATAATTGAATCAATGAGAAAATTTAAATATTGACTTATACATGATTAGATTGGGAGAAGAAATAATAGAAAAAAATTAAGAAAGAGTTATTGAAGTTCCGTTGTTGATAGCTATCTCGATCAAGATCGATCACACATCGATTGATCACCATCCAACAAGAATAATAAAAAACAATCAACAAAAGAAACATTAGAATAAAAGCTTGGATACCAACAGTTAGAGCTAGATCCTAATGTAGGCATATGATAAACAATTAAAGGATAGAAAAATAAGAGCGGAGAGAGAAAGAAGGGTGCCAATCCACCCGACCACCCTCGAGCGAAGGGATCGAGACAGACTCGAGCCTCGATCGGCATCCCATACCACCATCGTGGCGTCGTGGCGTCGTGGCGTACCTGGTACTAGAATGCTCGCTACAAGAGTTGATCCACCACAAGGATAGAGTCTTGACGTAGTTGAGGGATGTCAAATGAGGGTAGCTAGGCCTCATATTTATAGCCACACCTAAGGCCCCCAAGCAAGTTCACACTTGGCCTTAATGGGTTATCTCAATCCCAAGGATCAAAAGTAATCCTTCCCTTCTTTACACACTCGTTTAGCCCTCACACTTTATCCACGTGTATAGAATACTACGGTACAATCTTACCACGGGATATTTTATATGGTCATGCCTATAACAAGTATCCCAATAGTTGTTGTTTGATTATGCTAATTTAGTAATTAACGTAGTGAAATAGGAATGAATGGTGACTTATTTATAAACTTAATGGTTACATTTGTAATTTTTCATATTTCATTACATCTCTTGACATGTTCAACTTGGCAATGACAAATATCATGTTTATATTAGGATTGGATGAGAGCCACCATACAAATCGCAATCCATACACTTGGCAAATGAGATGCTTCTATATGTCACTTTCCAAAAGTGCAAAGCTAATTCATATAATGATTAGAACTATGCCTCTAATGCTTGTCATTGAGGTTCTAGGATGTGATAGATACATGTTTTGCCGATTGGAAGAGTTGATTCATAATAGGGTTAAAATTATGCCTCCAAGTTTCGTCGTTGAGGATCAAGGCCTTGAGGATGTCTCTCTCTCTTTGTCTTGTCGTAAATAGCTTACACTAGTGGTAAGTTACTAGCACTACCTCTTGGGTGGGTTCGAAACCCTATTTTCTCACCTCTCTATTACTCCATATAAATTTCTTAATTTACGAGATGCCATTGCGGAATGTACTGTTTAAACCATTAAGCCGCAGTTTCGCGGTTTGGTTCGGTTCGAACCGTTGTCGATTGTTAGTCCCCATTGGAACCTTACCGATTTTCTCTCTCTCTCTCTCTATCTCTCGCTCTCTCTCAACATATACGAGAAGAGTAGAGTCTTTACTTTGTAAGAAAGGGATGACGTGTCTATACCACGTGGTAATGGAGAACGTGGAGCTGACATGTCATTGGGGGGGTCTAACTACGTGGCAGGGGCTTTTTTGTCCGCGTAGCAATGACGTGGCAAGCCACGTGTCAACCATAGTGAGGTGCAGAAAGAGAAGGGCCAAAAAAAGGAAGAAAAGGCTTGATATTTCCCCCTCTGCTTTGCCACGTGTCCATGGAGAGCTTCACAGAAAAAACAGGGGATTTCTAAACATATAAAATAGGAAAATAAAAGAAATATATAAATCCAGTAAATAAAATACCTCCAATTCCTTGCCTTCCTCCTTTCCCCTGTTTCTTCTGTTTTCTGCTTCAAGAGCAGACCAAATGCAAGATTAGGGTTTCCTGCTGTGAATTCAGTGATTACGAGACCCCTGTGGAAGCAATTATCGCGGGTCAATCAATACTCTTCCCCTTCTTCTTCCTCCTCTGTTAGGCTGTGGATTCTTCTTCTCGTTCTCTCTGGCGAATAATTAGGTCTTCTAGTCATCGCAGCATCACAACAAAAAAAATTCTCAGAGAATTAGGGTTTCGTTTCAGTATTCGTCTCCTTCTGTGGAAAATTTTGGATTTTTTTTCACCCTGAATTCCTCGGGATTAGAAACTTTCTGTGAAAAAAGTTGAATATCCCTGCCCCCTCTCTCCCTGGAGATTTAAGGTTTCTGTTCATCGCAGTAGCAGACAAAAAGCAGGGAGTTAGGGTTCTTCTGAATCGAATCGATTAAGAATTTATCTTCTTCTGTGACAGCCGGATTCCTCTCTTTTGTCCTGACAAACTGTCCGTTTCTCTCACAGGTGCATGCCCTTGTGTTTATCTATTTTTCATTTCTTTGCTTAATATAGGCAGAAGATCAAGATAGATTTTGAAATACCTCACCGATGCAAAGCAACATGGTTCTTTCCACTTGAAAGATGTTCATAATATTGGCTTAAGATGCTTCTTTCCACATGAAAGGTGTCCAGAATACTGGCTTTAGATGCTTCTTTCCACATGAAAGATCAATATGATGAATCACTACACAGACCCGAGTCTCTGAGAAATGGTGAAGGAAGCCTTCTAAATATCAGATTAACATGCATCTTTCCACTGGAAAGATGGATATGAACTTGAGGTGTTTCTTTCCTCATCATATGTAGATATGGTAGCTTGAGAGGTTTCTTTTCACATGAAAGATGGATATGGTGAATCATTATAAAGACCTCTAACCTTGGAAAAAATCAAGATAGTTTTTTAATAGCATCAGAAAGCCAATCTTATTTCCACGTGAAAGATGGATGTGGTGGGTTAAGCATGCTTCTGTCCACATGAAATTCGGAGATGGTGGCTTAGGCATTCTTCTTTGCACACGAAATATGGATATGTTGAATATCTTCATGGGCTAAAATGGTCAAGTGAGCCTAATTTTAATAATTACCACATTAACAAGCTTTTTTTCACATGAAAGATGGATGTGATGGGTTCTTTCAACATGAAAGATGGATATGGTGAATTTCTACAGAGAACTTGGTCTCTAAGAAATGGTCAAGAAAGCTCTATGCAGTGCAACAACAAAGATGAGGCTCAACGCTCAAGGGCCATAGCCGAGCAGAAGTTTCTTCAACATGACCTTGTGGGAGCAAAATGCTCAGCATTGAAAGCTCAGTGCCTATGTCCAGAGCTTGAAGGGATCCCTCAGTTCTTAGCAGTTCTAGATGTTTATATTGTAGCTCAACAGAAGAAGGTGGATGGAGTGAAAGCAAATTGGTATGAAATCCTTCAGATAGATGCTGATGCAGATCAAGCTATGATTAGGAAACAATACAGAAAGCTTGCACTTATTTTGCACCCGGATAAGAATAAAGCCATGGGGGCAGAGGGTGCATTCAAACTTGTCTCAGAGGCATGGCATGTGCTTTCGGATAAAGAAAGAAAAGCTGATCATGATGCAAAAAGGATGGCTTCAAAGTCTTGGTCTCCAGCAAGTAATCCAATGAGAGGTTTTTATCATTTCACTCCATCCTACCATTCTATGAAATTTAAAGAAAGAGAAGTGTCCAGGAACTCTTGCCCATTTTGCAAGATGGAGATTGAGTGTAATCTTAACAGTGAGCTTAACTCTGATGTCAAGATCTCATGCCCAGGTTGTGGCAAAACAGTTTCTTCAGAGGAGCAATTGGCGGCGAAATATGGTAGTAGCTTTGGTTGGGGCCAAGCCAGTGCAGCAACATTCAAAGTTAATTTGTCTCAAGTAAATAGTCACCAAAGGAAGACATTTTTTCCTTCAGGTTTTAGATTTCTATGGGGAAATCACTCTGCCGACCGTCTGGCTAAGTACAAGGCAGTAGCAAAAGCAACTGCAGAAATTGTACAAGAGACATATGAGATGGTGAAAAGAGAGAGGATTAAGGCTCAGAAAGAAGCCCGCGAAACTCTAGCAAAGCAGATAGTAGAAGAAGAGAAAGATAGTAATAGAAGCAATCACCCAGAGAGGGCACTGAAGAAAAGGCAGGGTGAGGAGATTATAAAAGAAGTTAATGAAGGAAGATCTTTTGGCAATAAATTTGCAAGAGTGAACCTACATCCAAGTACCTTTGAGCATAGAATGCCAGTCTTAGCAAGTAATTCAACCACCAATGAAGATGTGGATTCGTATCCGTTGATCATCAAAGCAAAGCAGATGATGGAAGAAGAGGGAGATGTCAGTAGCCACCATCACCCAGATAGGGCACTGAAGAAAAGACTGGGTGAAGAAATTATCAAAGAAGCTAAAGAAGCACGAACATCCTTCAACAATAGATTTGTGAGGAAGAATCTACATGAGAGTATATTCGAACAAAAAATGCAAGACCTATCGAGCAATATAAACATCTGTGAGGATTTGGATTCGTGTCCAGCAATCTTTAATCATTCCATTGGGGCTCGAAAAGAATCAAATGTGGTCAGAATGGAATCGTCCGATTCCAAGATGCCTTCAAATGGACATATCGAAAGCAACTGTAGTAATGTTCACTATGTTCTTTCATCACGGGTTGGTGCCATTTGATACATTGAATGGATAAAGTAAATTAGACAGCATTTCGCTGCTCCTGAAGGTTCACCTCTGGATTTGATAATGAGACAGGCTATGGCATAGACATTGAAAGGAACTCTTTCATCAGTCACTGTTTTTTGCGTACTTCATATATCAGTTTCCCTGAGTCTTGCTGTGCATATTTTCCAGGGATCAGTCTCTTTTTATTATTATAGAAACTTTATTATTGCCTCATGCAATTGTTCAACAAGGCGAGGGTTTTCAGCCGAAAATTGGCATGTAAGAGTAGTAATGATCCAGTAGCCAGTAAAACCAGACGGATAAACCCAGAACCCCAACTATGGGTGCTTGTCTTGTAACCAGATTTGAGTAATGCGTACAGCAGTAAAAATTTGTTTAGCTACATTGTGGGTCAAGCACATTTCAAATCATTTTGCAGAATGGATGGTTATTGTAAGCATCATATGATCTTAATTTTGTAGGAAAGTTACATTGGTAAATCAGAATGTATGTCCTCGCATGTTTTTATGGAGTGATACGAGATTGCGTTCTCCCTTTTCAAACTCAACAACAACAATTGCTAAATTTATGTGATGATATAAATATGAGATGGTGTTCTCCCTTTTCAAACTCAATAACAACACTGATTTCTAACTTTATGCAATGATAGTTCTAATCTAAGTGCAATTAAACATGCTACTCGAACAATGTATTCATTTGTAAATCTTCCACAATGTGCAATTGCAGAATAATATCTAGTAACTCACATTACAACTCAATGAAGAATATTTGCTAGGAAGTCTTTATGACGGCATACTTAACAGAAATCAATGGGATGGGATACGCCCATGCTTGAGTTAAATATATTGTACAGTGATATGAATATGAATAAGGTACGTGCATAGGCTGTATGCAAGGAAAAGAGTTGCCCTAATGCTCATTCAATTTTCTTCATGGAGATCAGAAACAGCTTTTTTAAATCCATTTGTACACTTGCATGACATGCATGGCAACTAGTGCAAGGAGACACAAAAGAATGGATATTTTGATAATGGGAGGAAATATAATTTCGATGTCAACTTGTTCTTAAAAACCTTTCCTAGGAGATGAGCTTTTTATTTCACAGAATCTTCAAATTGTAGACCCATTTTTAAGGGAGGCCTTGCAATCTCGAAAATCGATTGGTTTCCATTTGAATTTGTTCTAACTTTGTAGGCTTTATCAACTTTCCACTTGCCTTTGTCCTATCTTTATAGCCTTAAGAGAGTACACTCTCTCTTACACACATCTCGAAGAGAAAGTTGAGTGTATCCCTTAGTCGTCGTTGCATGAAAAAGTCACGATATTGGTATGAGTGCTCCATTTTAAGTTAGCCTCATCCATGCCCCAATGAAGCTTGAAAATTGTCTAATGTCCAAAGTTAATGTCTAAGCCAACACTTAAAGAACATGAACTCATTTAGTCTAGGTTTATTGAAGATCTTTGGTGGGAGGTTTTAGATTGAAACGTTCTCTTTGCTGGTGTGAAACTTTAGCATATTCAATGACTCCTGATTAAGCATAGATACAAAAGTATAGATGCCACAAAAGGATGCCTTTCCACGATATTAAATCCAAGCTTAATCACTCTTCTTCATTTGCAAACTAGAATGGTTTGCTTTAAAAAGCTTGAGCTTGAACCTCACAAAATTAAGATGCTCAATTGTTGATTAGGACCGCAATAATTTTCAATGATAAGACGAAACTTGGCTAGATGACAAAAATACTTAAGTTCCCATATGCTTCTTGGTTTCAATTTCCGCATGGCATTTCAAAACTTGTATCAGAATATTTTTAGGATTTTGGGGAAGCTTGATGTGTACTTTGGAAGTTTAGAAGTTAAGAGTAGCCTTTGCTTCTAGTGGCCACTAAAGTGCTTAGAAGAACTCAACATAAAGAATGTGAGTTTGAAATGGGATGTCCTTGAGTTGTAGACAATTGAATAAAGTTTGTTTAAGGGATTAAGTAATTAATCAAACTTTTTGTGATTGGTTTTTCACCAAATATCTTCCAAGTGCAACACATCTAGATGGTTGAAAATGCCCAAAATCTATCTATTGGAGGATATGAACATTGCTTGGGAGGCCATGCAACATCCCAATGGCAACAACAACTTCATTAGTGGCACGATGATAATGATAGTGGCTTTGTGATAATAACATCCTTAGAAACAACAAGGCCCATGGAAATGACAACCCAATGAGAGCCAATAGCAATGATAAGGTTGGCATTATTAGGGTGTTGGCAATTGTAAAGTGGTGGCATCTTTGGCATTAGACATAATTGCCTAGTGTGGGGCCTTACTCAACCAATGTGAACATAGGTGCCCTTGATGATATAAGAGAAAAGGAAGATAATTTGAAGATATTGAGCATTAAATAGGTGGTTCTCATGCAACAAACGTACATAGATGCATGTGTTTTATAGGTGTCTATGTGTGTCCGAGAGAGAGAGAGAGAGAGAGAGAGAGAGTTTTGATTGATAGGTGATAGAAAAACTCCAAAATTTTAGTTGTGGCGAAGAAAGGCCCATAGAATAGGAAATGCAACGTGTTTTCTAGAGAAAAAAATAGCAAGTGGATGAAAATCACCTTCAAGCTAAGGTATGGGCAAAGAGAGAGAGAGAGAGAGAGAGAGAGAGAGTGTGTGTGTGTGTGTGTGTGTGTGTGTGTGTGTGTTTTGATTGGGAGTTTAGAAGTGACGGATATGGTTGTTACAGAATCTCAAAGGTTGCTTCAAAATTGAAGATGCTAAACAATGGTTATGTATTTCTCAATTTATGAATTTATTTGGGATAAATTACAAGATATACCATTGTTGCCCCGATCTTTGCCAATAAAAGCAAATGGTTCACTTTGGGTGGATTGGTGGTTAACGGATGATACACAATTATTACAATTTAGTGATTGTATACTTGCATTGGCTATCACCTAAAGCAAAAAAGGTATGGAATATAATTAAGTCAAATGCAAGGTGGTGGCAAATATTGCAACATGGTAAGCATTCCCATTTGCCATTTCATGCAAATGTATTCATATATGATTGGTGGACTCCCATTAGGCTGGTACATGTTTCTTTTGTACCATTCCATTGGAATACAAGACATGCAGGTTCATTAAATGCTCTATAGCTCAATATGAGCGGATTAATGGTACTAATGATGCTGCAGACCTAATGAGGCTGAATTTTCGAAAAAGATGGTGTACGACACCGATGGCCGCAGCAAATGGAATGGATATACTATGGAAGTATGATGTACCCAGATGGTTGTTTCCCCCTCCCATTAGTTGAACGAGGGGCGTGAAAGACATGGCAAGTGGGATAGTGAAGGTAGGTGATGTATCTGTAAGGATGGCTTGAGTCATATGTAAAAGTGTAAGATAAATAAGTGAGATCTCTCGTATGTAGGCTAGGATAATCTTGGCACGGCCTACCTGAGAAAGGGATCGTGTTCATGTATATTTTAACTAATGGAGTATATTCTTTTTTGGAAAATAAAAATAAAAATAAAAATAAAAATATTAGAGATTTGGCAAGTGTTATCTCGTTTTTATTTTATACCTCAACAATGGGTTTTTGCTCAATATGTTCAAAATTATCCAAATGATGAGCTTGAGATCTTTTTCCAATTTTTATGATATGGGGGAGTGTAGCACAATTGGAATTTGTGTAACACTTTCGTGTTTGATGGTAGGGATTCTCATATGGAATTTTTGGCATTGGAGCATGTGGGTATCATATCCATGTATGCATATTTTAGGTTTCTAATAACTTTTCAAAATATCCCTCTACCTACATAGGTAGAGAAGGGTAAGAAGTTGTAGCAATGGTTTTTACATACAATTGATATAATTGTGTCCTTTTATCAACAATAGGGGAGAAAATCACAATGAAGATCAACATGTAACTCAAATTTATATACAATTTTATCCTCGAATATAGTGAACGGTGTCCGTCGTGAAAGTCTATTGTAGTCAAGTATCGAGAAGCACTTGGTTTATTTGAGTAGAGGAGGAGAGATTGTGTTTGCGTCATCGTCAATTCTTTGCATTCTTAACTTTGTTTGGCTCTTATTGAGCTTACACCAAAGTATATTTATTTTTCCTAAGGGAAGGCTATTGAAATGTCAAAAATGTTGCTTGTCCTATATCACTAATTTACATATAGTACATGAACTAGTTACAAAAGTGACCCAATTACACAGTCTTTATACATCGGGTTCAAGAACAAAAACTTATAATGATGACTAACACCTACCTAGCTCATGCAACGACGACTTAGTCATGAATGACCCCAAAAAACAAAACAATTTTGGGTTATTGTGTTGTCGATGTTCCCCAAATTTGAGATTATAAATTGGGGTGGGGGAGCTATTTCATTGCACATTTAGGTGCATCCTCAAGAGCAATACCATTGATGGGTATATTTGGTTTTGTTGGGCTCGTTTGGTTGATGGGGAGTGGTTTGGTAGAATGAGCCTTAAATTGTAGCTCACTAGTTCCCTCTCTATAGGCCTCATAAAAATATTCGAGGAGCTTTTGAGTTTGGATATGGTAGTGAATAAAAAGCTTGATATACCCACTTCAATATTTGGATTGATTTTTTGTTACTTTATCGACGTCAAAGAGGTAGACCACTTTGTTCGTGAACTTTTAGTTTTAATGGTTCGTGTGTATAAGGTAAAGATCAAAGATGTATTGGTCCAACTACGTTGTGCCTGATGCATCACCTAATTCATGCGTTGAGGCTTGATGTGGTTGAGGCTTGATGGGTTGCAATTTGTAGGTAGGACATTTGTATTGGCGGTGGTGATATTTGTTGCTTTGAGCTTTTCCGTTGGATGAATATGTTGACCCTTGTAGCATGTCATTGTGGTCCTTTTGAAATGCCATGATCTGTGTATTGTGTCTTCCCTTGAGTATCATCATGAAATCAACAATGACCACGAGTTAATGCGTGGGGAGTTGTGAAGTGTTGGTTGTGGGTTTGAGTATGCTTTGATGTTGCACTACTCTGTATCAATCGCTTGTTCGGTCATGGCGTGGAGAAGGCATTGTCTTTGATGAAGACTATTTAGAGGTGTTTCTCTATTGCACTGAGTTGGTTCTTAGTGCATGCTACTATTTCCTCTACAAGGGTCGCATGTTGGTCAATGACCACTTTCTTATGAAAATACTTGCAAACCTACATAGAAGTTAAAGAACAATCTAGTAATGATGGGGGAGTGACTTGGATATCTAAAGTGTTCATGGTATCCACTTCAATGCAAAGGCATATCCCATTCACCAAGTGAGTGGTGGGCTTTAACATACACACACACACACCCCAAGAAGTGTGTGGTTTTAACTTGTTATCTTGACATGTTGGCACCAATGGGATATGATTGTAGTCGTTGATTCCATCCAAGAAAGTATACATATTCATGTTTGATGATTGTGTCAACGATGCTTATTGGTGAGCAATAAGGGAAACATATCACAAATGATGGTTGTGTTGAGATTGCTACTGTTAGTAGAGATTCGGATTCATCATGTCCTTCTTGGGCACAACAACTATCGGGCTTCCTTAAGGGTCAAATGAAGCAGATATATAGTAGTTTGTCGATCTCTTCTTTAACAATAGTAACATGCTTAGGGTCAAATAGGTTGTGGTATTGTTGGAACGAATAATTCCTTGATTTGGAATGTCTTCCTCTCCATTTTATGCATTGGAATGCATCCACCCAATATTTTAGAAGATAGGAAGTGAATTGGCATCCTCTAATATGTCCATCTAGTTTCCCAAAACACTAAATCCTAATGATTAGCATCCATGAGCAAGATGACATGGTTTTTAAATTGGCAAGTAGGCCTAGGATAATGTCTATTGAGCAAAATTTGACAATAAAGTTACTTTTCTAACCAACTTATACAACTGCAAATTAAGAATGTTTCTGTACACTCGTGATACTCATATTTTCTATTGTTGCAATAGGAACCATACTGTGGTGGTCACATGGACCACACCTAGATTAGGCTCCTACCAAGCCCCATGCACCACACATAGACCACACCCAAATTAGGCCCCTACCAAGTCTCATGCACCACACCCAAACTAGGCCCCCACCAAGCCCCATAATTAGTAGAGCTAATTGGAGCGGGAGAACACCCTCCACGCTAAGAGAGAGTCTATAAAATGTAACTTGAGACATAATGAAAGGGGGCTATTCTTGAGAGCATTTCACATCTTGAGCATTTCACATCTTCCCTCCTTGTGACTCGGGAAAGGGGCCCATAATGTCCCATCCGACGATTTCAAATGGAGCTTGAACTTGTATCGGATGTAAGAGGCCTTGAGCCACTTGAGGTGATTTGATGGCCTGACATAAGTTGCCTGTAGGAATCGTGTGGTGAATCGGAAAATGGACCGAGGGAGGTTTTACAGGTGGTGTAGACAACGAGGGAAAGGTGGCGAGGAGCCGTATGATGTCGTTGATGCGCTCCGCCGGTGATATCAGGTACTGTGTGTTGCTGATGTGGGTGGTATCCTGCGGAGTAGTGAAGAGCGCGATCGGAATGTGATTTGGGAGGATGAGCTGTTGTGCGGAGAAATCAAGACAGGCTCGACTATGGAGGAACCAATCACATCCCAAGGAGATTGGGAACAACTGGCGCGGGAGGACGTAGAAACGATGGTGGATCTGGGCAGAACTAATGGTGAGCATGCACCTGACTTGCGTATGTGAGTGGTACACCCGTTGTTGGTCGCCGAAGAGGATTTTAATGGGCGGTGCGTGGCTCGTGGGAAGTTGTAATTGGGTGACTAAATCTGCGCTGATGGAAGAGATGTTGCTGCCGGAGTCAAGGAGAACTTCTTGGGTCGTGTGCTGGAGGCGGGCGATTGTGGTACAAACGGGCGAAGTTGATGAAGTGGAGGCGTGGACGTGCGGGGGCGGCTCGATCGTGGGAGAAACGGGAGAAGTTGAGGACGTGGAGACGTGGAGACGTGGACGTGCGGGGGCGGCTCTCCCTGCGGCACCCCGCGCATTAGTTTTCCGGGAGCTCAGAGAGGGAGGCAGCGTCAGCTAATTGGACGTTCTGCTTCTGTTGGTGATTCTACCACTTTCGGCAGTGACGCCGAATGTGGCCATAGTTGTTGCAGTAGAAACATTTGGGGCGTCCCTGGCTGTCTCGTTCGGGCAATGCACGCTTGGCACGTAATTGCGCGTTTTGGATGTCGATGTCCATGGGAGTGACGGCTGGTATAGTGTTTGTATGATCATGACTGAGATTACCTGGTGTGTGCATGTCGTGCGCGTCTGCAGCTTCGATGCGTTGGGCAGTGAGGATGGCTTCGTGTAGTGTCGTCGGGCCTTGATCGCGTACACGGCGGCGGAGGTCATGTCGTATACGCGGCCAGAAAAAAAACAACTTCATGTCCTCCGACATGTTGGCGTCAGCCCGGTGTAGGATCTGCACAAAACGAACCGCGAACTGGGTGATGGGTTCGCGTGGTTGTTGGGTAATTGACTCAAGTTGTTGTAGGGCCGTCTGGCGGGAGTCTTGATGAGCAAAATTCCGAATCATGGCTGCCCGTAACAGATCCCAGTCGTTGCGTGTCTCTTCGGGTTGTTGTACAAGCCATGTTGCCGCGATATTCTCGAGGAGTGTCTTCATCTCCATTGCCTTCCGAGGGTGTGGCCACTGGTGGTAACTGGCCACCATTTCGAAATGATCCAGCCAAGAGAGGACGTCTTCCGATGGTAGGCCGGAGAACGGTTTTGGGCGAACTCGAGAGTCCGGGAGATTTTGTTGTGGCTCGGATCGTGCTGAAAGAAAGGACAACATGGCTTGGTTAGTATGGTTAACTTGTAAAATGATGTTGGACAGAGCTTGAACCAGTTGGTCGATTGGCGATGTGGGCTGGTGTCCTTGATTGTGTTGTAGGAATTCTGGATTCATCGAGTTTGCGTTGCCGTCATTGTTGTCGTGTTGCATCGTGGCGGGCGTTGTTGGGGTCGTGAGTTGGGGTGGCTTGGCCCGTCTTCTCCACCAAGATGTGAAATGCTCTCAAGAATAGCCCCCTTTCATTATGTCTCAAGTTACATTTTATAGACTCTCTCTTAGCGTGGAGGGTGTTCTCCCGTTCCAATTAGCTCTACTAATTATGGGGCTTGGTGGGGGCCTAGTTTGGGTGTGGTGCATGAGACTTGGTAGGGGCCTAATTTGGGTGTGGTCTATGTGTGGTGCATGGGGCTTGGTAGGGGCCTAATCTAGGTGTGGTCCATGTGACCACCACAATACAACCTTCCACAATTGTCAAGGGCACCAAAAGTTTACTAAGATTTTTGAGTTAATTATTCTTGGTCCTTTGTTGAGGCCAATCAATCGTAATAGAATAGCATTGCATGGAAAGCCATGAATATTGATCAAATGATCCTCAATCAATTATTGCGCTATTTTTGCATAATCAATTCAACCATTGTTCTATTTGGTACATTCCATCCCAATGGATGAACTAAGTTGTCTTATATGTGCCAATTCCAATGCGAAAAAAACAACACGATATAGGATGCAAATATTCCAATCCCAGGTAACAATGATGCATGATCTTCCATCTGTTGGATATTAAATAGGTTGGCATTAGCTACTAAAGGTCCAATAACTTTTGAGGGATCACGTGGCTAGTTAGTATCTGGTTCGACGTAGAGTAGCTAAAGATCCACGCCACGACTTGAAATATTGCACAATCCCATTAGAGGAACAATTTGTAAGCTATTTGTATATAATTATTAATAGCAAATCTGAGAATTTTACAGAGGTTTTACTATTAAATCCAATAACGTTTCTTTTCCAAAACCAAGGGGGGGAGGGGTGTCTAACACAAATACGGATAACATAAACTCTGATGAAATTAATGATCTATACCGAGGAGTATCAAATCAAGCGTAGAAGCAGGTTAACATTCATACTGGCGAATAGGAGGCTTTCAAGTTCATGCACAAAGTCCTTGTAACCCCCCATGGGTAAGTAATCGCCATTTCGTTGGCTTTGACAATCGTGACTACCCGTAAATCTCGAAACTGTACCGACTAGTATAGGTATAGTGGGCGGATAGACGAGTGCAAAACCACGGCACTGCACGACAACATAAAGACAAGACACATTGACAGAAGGACAAATTTAGATAGATAGATAGATAGATAGATAGATATAGGCATATGGACATATATAGATACATAGATAGATGGACAGACATATGGACATATACATACATACATACATATATATATGTATGTATATATATGTTGGCCATCCCATTTAAGAAGGTCGGTTTGAAAGGGTAGGGTTCTTCTGTCTTCTTCTTCATCATCTTCTTCTTTCTTTCTTTCTTCTTCTTCTTCGTCCAGTGTAATTCCTTCCTTTCTCCCCTGTTTTTCTCTGTGCAGAGCCAGGAGCAGCGCAGAACGCCATGCGTCGTGGCACTCTCGCCGCCGCCAGATCCTTCTTCGTCTCCGCCGCCTCTGATTCTCCCCTCCATAGATCACCCCTCGCGGCTCCCGCTCTCGCCATCGCCCGTGCTTCCTACCATGAGAACGTCGTCGATCACTACAACAACCCCCGGAACGTCGGATCCTTCGATAAGAACGACCCCAACGTTGGCACAGGCCTTGTCGGGGCTCCTGCCTGCGGGGATGTCATGAAGCTTCAGATCAAAGTCGACCCCGAGACAGGGAAGATCGTCGATTCTTGCTTCAAGACCTTTGGCTGTGGTTCCGCCATAGCTTCATCCTCGGTTGGTATGTTCTTTAATTCTTTTTTCTCTTTTAAAATTCAGATTTGTGGTTCCTTCTCCTTTTTCTTTCTTTCTCTCGCTGTTCCTTTTGATATTTCTCCGTTTGTTTTTTGTATCCTTATAAGGATCCACTTCTGTCGTTTACTCCCCCAAAAAATCCTTTTTTTTTAGTACTGAATGACCCTCTTTTTCTTCCGAGAATTTCTTGCATTCGCTTTTGTTACCTTCAGAGAATTGTTTGCCTTTGTTTTCTTCCAAAGTTACTGCGATTTATTGTTGTTTCTCAGGATAGTTTTTATTATTATTGTCTTTGTTTCTGTTTCCTTTGAAGTATTCACTGCCTTGTTTCTGAAGTGTGTTTCACATTTATATTTGTAAATATTGTTTGCCTTTATCTAGTTCCAGGAACTATTTTCTTGTCCGCATTTGAGGATTGTTTGCGATGCTCTCCTTCTAACCATAGTTTCTATTCATATTCACCTTCTCACTTTCTTTGTCTTTTTCTTCTTTCAAAGGATTGTTTCTGCTTGTTTTGTTCTGAGTCTTGCTGCAGCGCCTTATTTCCTGGCTCTGGTCGCTTGCTTATCTTCTACGTATTGTTTATCATCTACCAAGTGTTCACATTTGTTTCTTTTGAGAATCAATCTCTTTTGTTTCTCTACCAGAAATTTTGTATCTAGTTTTTGTAACAACTGTTTGTCATAAGGAATGTTTACATTTATTTTGTTTGTCTTTGTTTTGTTAGTAAAGGAGTCTAGTTCTAAGGTTTTTTTCTCTCTCTCCTTTTAGCTACTGAATGGATTAAAGGAAAACCTATGGAAGAAGTCATCACCATAAAAAACAGGTATTTTTCTTGCTGTCATGTCTTTTTTGTATGTTAGAGAGGCTGCTGTATGTGATTTAGGATAATGCTCTCCTCTAATTTTAATTAAACACAAAAATCATTGGTGTTGGAATAATACATCATTATGGTCTATTTTCATTGTATAAATAGTTAGTTATGTCCTCCCTTAGAACTCCCTGATAGGAAACAACACTGGAGGTTGGTAGGATGCCTCCCCTCTCTAGATATTATTTAAAAATAACACTGGGGCTTCTCTCTGGCTCTAGGAGTTTCTATATTTTGCTAGTTACACATACTTAAAGAGACAAATCTACAGAACCATAATGTCGTTAAATCACATTGATCAAATAGACAAAATTGCTATGATTCTGACAGTCGTTCAACAGAGTGTGGGAAATTAGCATCTTTATTCATTCAAATGTATTCCACCAATATTTTAGCGCCTCAAAAGCCCTTGTTGTGGGTCAGCCTGGTGTATTCTAAATTATGAGGCACTACTATGAAAATTCACTATATTTTGGGCCTGTAGTGTAAATCTTTCTATTCATCAATTAGCCCATGGGATACTAACAGTATAATTAGTATTATTTGCTGATTATCTCTGGGCTCAATTGGCCTGTAGTGTAAATCTTTCTATTCATCAATTAGCCCATGGGATACTAACAGTATAATTAGTATTATTTGCTGATTATCTCTGGGCTCAAAATTCTCATTCATAGCTTTGAACATTCGACCATTCACAAAACCTAACACTTCATTTCATCATCTATTGGTTGGTTCTGTAGCCAAACTGGCTTCAACTCAGTCGATTACCTAGTGGGGTCTATTTTTGGTACGTAGCTCAATCGTCCATGAGAGGCAAGGTTTACACCTTTTCATCCATTTGTACTTTCCTAGCCAAAGTATCAACAAATTTTCCTACCTCCTTTTACTCCTCAATTCTATATAACTTCCTGTATGTTGACTTTTTGAAGTTGATGCTTTTACAATTCACTGAGGTTTCCCTGTTGTTTCTGGAGCTTCATGTTACAAATTAGACCAAGTGGCTGTGATTTGAAAACTTTCAGGTCTTCTCTTGACCTCAAAGGTGAATCAATCCTGATAGTTATTGTGCCAAATCTTGTTTAATAGCACATTGAAGGAGACACATGCATCTTTTCCTGTTGAATTAATACTTTGGTATGCTAGTGTTCTGTTAGTTCTTCCATTAGAACAAATAGTATTATTCTATTTCAAGTTGATACGTCCACTGCATTAAGTACAAACTTACAAGGCACTACACTACGTCTTTTGTTGTGGTCTCAAATATGTGAGGACGGAGACGAAAAGAATCAATAAAATGCATACAAGATGTTTTAGGATATGATGACATTATTATGCTTTGATCACCTTTATTTTTACCAAAGCCTTCGTTGCAGTGGTTCATTGTGAATTGGGTATACTCCTGCATCCATTTCCTTTCTAGCTGATCTACTATATGCATTCGCTTGAAATAGTTTGTTAGCATTGCTTACTCTTTTGTGCCTCACAAAACATACCTACTAATGATTGTGTTCGTGTATTTTCTTTCAAGGTCACCTTATTTACTTCATCGTGAAACCAATGGTTTGTCTGCTCTGTTTGATATCTTAAACTAGTACCCCTGTCCTTTTTAACAAGCCATTCCTAGTTCGTGTGCCATTTTAGCTGACTTACTCCAGGTGACTAAGAAACTGCCAAGTGAGGTAGTATTCCTTTTGTCCAGAGACTAACAGTCGTCTTCTTTCAAGCTATTTTGAGTTAGTTTCGCAAGGGTGATAGATATAGTACTGTTCTCACACTAGCAATTATTGTGTCTAGTTATCAAAAATGTTATAAACTAGAGGAGATCCTTCTCCTAAACAGTGATAGACTAGAATGTTATTCTCTTCCGAAACTAACAATTCTTTTTTCTAGTTATCTGAAGGCTCCTAAATAGTGCAAACAAAATCACGTGATGCTTTTTTTTATTGGTTTTGAAATGCAACTTTTTCACAATAGCATGACGTCAGTAAACATGGTCAATGGGGCTGTTGTGGATGTATGTAGCATTGACTCTATATTTTTTGTGTCTTGGTTTGTAATAAGCTTACATAGCTGTAATTATAAGATAAACACCTACAGTAAGAAACAAAAACCTCTTTGTTTATAACAGTGACATTGCCAAACATTTGTCTCTCCCACCGGTGAAGCTTCACTGCTCTATGCTGGCCGAGGATGCTATAAAGGCTGCTGTGAAGGACTTCAAATCCAAAAAAGCGAAGCTTTCAGAAGCCAAAGAAGGGACTGAAGTTTCTGTCAACAAGTCTTAAAGAAGAATGAAGATGTTGTCCGGAGTGATATAAGCAACATTCACAATGACTGAAAAAGTCAAATATTTTATTTGTGTTTCCAATATAGATTTGTAAAAATCCCGAGGTCATATTTTGAGCTACAGCTGCTCTTTGTCAAGTACATAAATCTATATGATGGATGTTTAGTTTAGCCTTTACTCTGTCAGCTCTATTGTAGAATTAGTTTCTCAAGTACTATGATTGCTACAGTATATCGTCTTTTGTCATGTGAATATGAGCAGTTTTTTTAACAATGATGTGCGAATAAAACATAGAAGTTCTTAATCAGTGCATGCTCGAAAAATGTATCCCTAACCACTTATCATTACTGGTGTATGAAAGAAGTGAAGTGGTATGTGCAATATCTCCAGTTTTTACTTGTAAATCAAGTTATGAATATTAAGGATTTGCTATGCTTTGCCTATTATGCAGATGTTTATTCTTATGTAGTACTGGATTAATGCTATATTATTTTTAGGAGAGCTTACTAGGTGAGCTATTCTTGTTATCTTTCCTCCAGTTTTGCTGCTCTCTTTTTTCATCTTTTGTTGGGCATTTCTGAAAGTATTTCCTGCATTTGCATATTTCTTGGCTTTGGAGCCCACCAAATTTCCAGAAAAGCAATATCAAAAGCTCCCCAGATGTTAGCCACACCATTTATCATCAGTCAAGTTGTCATTTTATCTTATCAGCCTAATGCTCTATGAATTGAATGCTACATTGTACAATCCTTCTTTCAATAATATCTCTGAATGTCTTATTTGCTATATACATCTATTAAGATGGGTTGGATGATTTACTGATTAATAAGGCACATTATCTTATTTCATTAAAAATGTTCATATCATTGTCTTTGTTTTTCACTCTTTTATTGTTTTTCACAAGACTAATAAAACATACCAGATTTTACAAGAATAATTTTCCTTGCAGCTGATCAGGCCATGTTCTACTTAAACTGCAATATAATATCTGAAGAATACTTGGCTTTGCAAAGTAGCTGATTCTTAGTATCACCAAGTCTCATTTGACAAGCGATGTAGGGAGTCATATGATATGGATGCATCAATAATGTAAAAAATATATAAGAGAGGATATGGCTGCAAACTATCCTCTTTGTTGTGGTGCTCAAGAAATATGGAGGATATAGTGACAATTTGGAGATGCAAGAGGGAAGCATGTTGTTGCCATCTAAAATTAACAAAAAATGGAGAATGGGGATACTTAAAGTTTGTCACAACTCTATAGCAACCATGTTCATGTATGATATTTAAAGCTTTCATATGCCGGCAAAGCCAAACATAGATGATCCACATCCCATGGTGGTGTAATAAAAACAAGGTATTTAAGCTGATTACAAAAGTAAGGTTTTCAATCCAAATGAAACAGTACATGGCTTACCACTAGGACACCACTTGCATATGTTTCCATTGAGCTTGTGCATTCGCCCTTTTACTCCAATGTTTGTAAGGTTGCACTTGCCATGACCTAAAACCACATCGACAATAAGCGCACCTTCAATTCCAATCACAATATCACCTCCTTTTATCTCATCATGTTTTATGCCTACATCAATTCTTTGTGCATCCAAATAGGTGATTATCAAATAAAATGCATGTGATTCATTATTAATTTTAGGACATATATGCAAAATGAGCTCCTAGTATAATGTGCAGTGTTCAAAAGAACTTATTTCTTGACTCAAGCTGATTTCATTACATGCCAATGCAACCATAATATAGTTTTAGATGGCTAAGGGTGTTCGTCTATGCCATTTTCAAATAATAGAACTTTGTGAAGCACATTAGAGTGTGTCAAATGAAATGTAGTTAAAAGTTCTCGATTGTGAACAATGTCATGACATAGGAATTTGCCTATTAAAAAATATTGCAAATGAGCTCATTAATTTTTTGACAAATGTGCATTATTCAACAATTATGATCTTTATAGCATTTCATCGTCTAAATGCCACAATAATGCTTAGCTTCTTTCTATGTTTAGGTTTTTTCTTTGTGTGCCAAATAATCTATCAAAGTGCACCGACCATGCAATCTTCAAGTGAAGATGCTTCATTCAACCTTGTTGTTTCTTTACAATTTTTCTATGTAGTATGCTCTCCTCCTTTTCATGCGAATCATCAACCCAAACAAAAAACCAAATTTAAAAAAACTGTTTCGATGGGTAATGGTATCTTCCCACATCCAAACAAAACAATTTATTTGTCATTATGTTTCCGGTTGATAATTTCTTTCAAAATCTCATCTTTATCATAACATCAACCTTGGTTGGCTCTTACGTCCATGTTCATTTTCCATCAAAGCTACCTCAATTCTCGTGCTTCTTTTAATAATTGCATATGTGATATATACTTTGATATAGTGATAAGGTATTTATTGCAACTTGCCCTTCGGCTAAAAAGTAAACATATTGGTATTCTTTCTCTACGTAGGATTCAAAATTTGACAATGAAACACAACAAGTTCTTTCAAACTCTTAAAAGAAAAAAGTATGGGTGTAGCTCAGATGGTAAGGTTGCCCAATGGAGATCGGGTGGTCATGGGTTCAACCCCTACATTTCACGGTGGCATCTAGTGAATTAAGAGATATATAAGAAGTATATAATAGAGAGGTGAGGAAGTTGGGTTTCAAACCCAGCAGTGCTTGTAGTGCAAACAACTTACCACTAGGGTAAGGTAAAAAAGATAAAAAAAGTATGGTCATAACTTTGAGCACACCCTTGAAGTGTGCCTCTTGTATGGCAATACAAATTTAGACAAGTTTGTTATTCAAGCCTTAGACTTTAAAAGACGGGTAACTTCATGTTGCTTCATTTAAAACCACTTCTTTATGTAGCTAAACATTAGTGATAGTATCTATTATTTGCATATTATTTACATTACCCTTGTCATAAAGATGGATATAGGTAAAGGCATACAATGCGGTGCATGTATCTTCTATCTTTGCATTAACTATTTAAAGGACAAATTTGACACTTTGGCATAGTAGCATAAGATAATGTACCTTTTTTGAGAATGTCATAGACACCCGTTAACATCAAGATATTTTCATGTATTTTAGTGGTTCACAAAGCATACATTGTTTAGATTTATAAAGATCGATTAAACTTTTAAAAGCCTTTAATGACGATACACTTATGTATTCCAAATATACATTGCTCTTCGAACAACTTGTCCAAAGTTAGTCTATTTGTTGAGAATTGTGGTTTAAGATGACATTAGTAAGCTTGTATTTAGGATAGGTTCTTAGAGACACAATCTATTATTTGAGGTTTATAGTTCAAGAAGGTATCAATATTGTATTGAGCATTGGTTCTTAGCCACCAACAATCTATTGTTTGAGAATCATGGTTTAAGGAGTTGTATACTAAGATCATGTTGAAAGGAACGAATGATAAAGTACATCAGGATTTGTGTGGTGTTGGATATGTTATAGGATTATCCAAATGAAATCCATCAAATAGCAAACACATGGCTTGTTATTTGTGCACGTGACTTTCTTGTGTAGATTGTTTAATGTTGCAAATCTGCCAAGTTTGAAAAGCCATCTAACCTAAATTTAAGCAATAAACAAACATCTCTTCTTTTGCACGTAATGTCTTCTCACTATCTAGTAGACAATGAGATTGTGGTGTTGACCTAATGTAATGTAGATCCTCCATAAAGGTTGAATTTGGATAACATATCTTACAATTATGGTCATAATCAATTGTCTTCAGTTTTTTTCACGTTTATGGTCTTGAAATACTTCAAATATAAATAAATCGCTCTTGAGTTTATCAAGAATTTGATTTCAATGTCATCTTTGTTCCAACTTGTCATACTATGAAACACATGTAAAATGTGCTATGTAACATCAAACCTACTGCTTGAAGCTCGAACCCATAACTTTTAGACAAGAAAGCATCAAATTTCAGATTTTATTGTTTGTTATGATGAATTTCTAAAGTTATCGAGATGAATCATGAAACTACCAAAATCGAATTTCGGGTGCATGCTTCCACGTATCAATCTCAATTATGATACTTGGAGCCATTATGTTCCATAAATTCCCTTGGAAGGTTTCAATGCAAGAAACATATGCTTGTGAAAACAGGCCATTCTTCATCTATTATAATTTATACCAATAACTAGAAACAAATTTTTTTTGGGCCATACGTGATAATACCATTGGGAACTTTGCTAGCCTCTTATCTCAAAACAGACGCATTTAATCAAAACAAATGTAATTGTGTTTCATGATGACACCATGAAATTCCAAAGAAACAATTGACATCTCCCTTTATTGCAGTAAATGTTTATCGAATAAGTGTCTGAAGAAAAATCGTTGATTCTATGTTATCCTTAGATATTTCCAAAAAACTTTAAGCCATTTTGCAAGGCTGACTTAAGGAACAAGTTGATTATTGGTTGTCATTAATTGTTTCCGAATTAATAAATTCTCCATGTTGGGCCTTGGCTTGAGAAATAAGTTGATTACATATATATTCTCCTTTACTTTTTTGTTTTCTTTTTTGCAAGAAGCCATGTTTCAAGGGTGAATTGTTTTCTGCAAGCAAACCGGCTTACAATGAGAAAATCAGTCACAATCAGTATTCACAAATTTTATTACCCTAATGGATTGCATAAAATATGGTCAACCAAATGTCTAGATTGGTCAGTGAATCCCTTTTCCACTCTTTTGGAATTAAGACATGAAATAGCTACACATGTCTTCAACACCATTATAGTTGGAACGTAGACTATGGAAAGACAAGGTTTATTATTTAAACCTGGCTATTTTAAAATACCTAGGTATACACATAGATCATCCACACTCACTACCAGAAGAGAGAATATAAATTGAGACATCGCTTCGAAAATCTTCCCATTTAAAAAATATTGCATCGAATAGGATCTCCCCTATTTGCCTTTGCCTTTCGCTTTTTTAGATGATTACCTTAAATTGTGACACCTTGATTCCTCTTTGACTTTATTGAACTACTTTTCTACACATTAGCTTTAAATTATGAATAGATGCCCTGAAAATGAAATAATGTTCGAACTTGCACCTTACTTCAAGCTCTGCGAACATCAATGATGTAAAGTAAAATCCTTCCTAGATTTAGGATATTGAAACGAAAACATGCTAGTATGTAAAGTAAACAACTCCTCGATCTACCTCCACTTGATTCAGTATTTGACTCATCATTGGAAAACATACGTGCATAACTAGTAAACATGTATTTGGAGGTGGTTTAAAGTATGACACAACTCTTCTTCAAGGAATGAGTGCCATAATATATATCTCCATTGCAAAACACATTTATCAATTGTGATATTTTTATGTTGGCAAGTTTCTAAGAATGCCATTGAGTTTTAGGTGTGCTTGCTAAATACATGTTGAATATCTGTTGATCAATCTAGATATTTGTTTTACTTGACACATTGGTGGTTCACTACTTAAACAATTGATTAATCTATGGGAAGCCGCTACTTTAATGTTGTCAAATAGTATCATGTTGCTTGATCACTCATCATTGACACACATTACTTAATTAGTAGCACTATGTGTAATCCATGTCTACTCATATATATCACATTCCTCAACTATGGAGGCGTGATTAATATGCAATATACTACTTACTTAACGCACATTTCATTATTAATTTAATTGAGACATGACAAGTTAATATTGAGCAAGGTGTTTGATTGTGACACTTTCATATTAATTTAACAAGGATGTGGTGTTTGGCATAAAGAAGAATTCTACCCACATACACATGCAAATAATTGGCATGAGGTTTTTATTTCCTTTGCATTATGTACATATTGGGAAGATATTTTATAAGTATGTAGTTAATCTACTTTCATTTTAGATTGCAACAGTCCCTTCCACAAATTTGTCCATAAAAACAATATTTCATTTGCATTCCCCAAAATTTATTTTTATCACAAAAAAGGGTTTACGCCTTATTGGGTGCTTAACCTCATTGATCGGTGATCATCATTGAGAAAAGGACAAGAGATGAACATAAAATATTTACTATCAATTTCCATACCACCAAATATTACCTTACATTAAACATGTGGGAATTTAAGATAAATGGATTTGAAAGGAGAGAGATTTGCCTCACCAATAGAATCTCATCAATGAAGGGCTCAATCCCCTTTATATAGCTCAACTACTTACATTTGCAGCCTTCCACAAGTTCCTAGATGTCACTGGTCCTTATGAAATTGTCCCATTCACCTAACCATAAACTATTGAAATTAACTTTAGAATTGCTCCATAAGGTTATGCACATGATGCATTTGGATGTGTATAATCGAGTACATTCTCATGTTGAATTACAAACATATCCGCAATTTGTGTCTTTTAAGTATCTTGGTACCAAGTGATGTTCAATGCCGTCCCACACCCAAAAGGTGTCGAATGCACTTAGGCAATGTTTTGAACTTCCTATGTGTTAACAAATTGGAGATCTATATTAATTATAAACATGGAAACCTCATGTAGGAAAGTTTGAAAGTTTTTTTATGTAGTTAAAAACATTAACAATAATCTTGATAGGAACATAAAATATGGTGTGAGAATTTGATAGAATATATTACGAGAAACTTGTAGTGCCCATAGGAGGCCTTCATCTAATGACTTTTCATGGCTGCCCTCCAGATGATCAAAATGAGAACAAATGCAACCAAGATTTGAACTCTAAATACAATATTGTGGTTTAGTACAAAATGCGTAAGGCCAAATTTCATTGTGGGACATGCCAAACAATTCTAAGAAGAGAGTAAGGGTAAGAAATTATGTAATCATGCTAATAACCGAGGGAATAACGACAACAATGAGAGTAATTGAAAATGTGCTACTTTGCAATTTTTAATGACTTCAAGTGGTTTTGGATTTATGCAACAAGAATATTATGTGGATTACAAGATGAAGAAAGGGACCCCGAGTGTGAGGGCAAGCAATACTTTACTTTCCCCCAAATCAAGTTGATGACATCTCCTCATTTTTCGCATGTACTAATAGGACATGTATTTATAGTAATGGAATTGTTAATATATTAAAGGAATTGATAGAATATTAGATGTGAGCAATGAGAATTGAAAAAATATGCTCTTATTATCGCACTTCATCAAGAAAGAGAAGGGGACGGCAAGAGATATAGAGTTAAAAGCTTATTGGAAGAGATTTAGATTTAAGGGTTATTGCAAGCCATGATATATAGAGCAAATGCATAAACCTAGGAATATATGTCAGTTCGTGGAGAGCCAAATGACTATGGATTACTATGATCAAACCCATGGAGTTAAGTTTTCAACACAAAACACACATAAGAGATGACACTACTACATATGAGCCATTCAATATTCGTTACCTCCATGGGCTGATAATGTAACTTGTAAGCCTGCTACTTGTGGAGGCTCTTTTGTCAACTTGTTTCAAGCACAAAGATCATGGTTGTAACATGAAAGCCGATCCCCATTGGATCCATCACTCTTATAATGCAAAATGAGACAAAAGTGGAGGAGGGCAGGTAGGCAAGCGAGGGATGAAAAGGCAGAGGGAGGAGGGGTGGTTGATGCGGGGGTGACATGAGACAAAGGGTAAAAAGGGGCAGTTAGATGGTGTCCGAGGCTTGCCGTCCTTGATGGCCTTTACATTGAAATTGGCCTAGGTTGGGGTGGGATTATTCGAGTGGCACGACTTCCGAGCGACTTCTTCTTCTTCTTCATGAGGTATGGTGCGCCCAGACCCACAACAGGCAGGCATACATACATACATACATACATACAAACATACAAACATGCAAACATACATACATACATACATACATGCAAACATATGTATATACTACTATATAGAATAATGTATGTATATGGATGGATGGAAGGGGCATGGGAAAGGCCCCTTAAAACACACACAGAGACAGAGAAACACGAGAAGGTAATGGCAGAGAAAAGGAAGACACAGACACAGACACAAGGAAAGTGAGGGGGGGGGGGGGGGGGGGGGCAGCAGAGAGATCGATAGTTATCTCATACATACATACATACATACATACATACATAGATGGGGTTGGTTAATGAGAGAGAGAGAGAGAGAGAGAGAGAGAGAGAGAGTGTATCTGTGTGTGTGTGTGTGTGTGTGTGAGAGAGATAGAGATAGAGATAGAGATAGAGAGAGAGAGAGAGAGAGAGAGAGAGAGAGAGAGAGAGAGAGAGGGGGGGGGGGGAAGAGTAGTAAACACACTCAGAGAGAGAAAAGTATTTTGCATGTTTCCATTAATCCAATCTCCTCTGTACTACTTACTAGGTCCCCAACCCTAATTCTTCCTCTGTGTGTCTAGCTATCTATCAATCTATCTATCTATCCATCCATCCATCCATGTATGTTGTCCCTGTTTCTCTCTCTTGCTCTGTTACCCACACAGAACGCTACAAAGCTTTCCTTTACTAAGTAGCCAAACTCAAGAAGAAGAAGAAGAAGGAGCAGAATAAGAAGAAACCTCATCGCCCACTTTTGATCCCCCCCCCTACTCCCCATTTGCAGCTCAGGGCGAGAAAGAAAAAGAAAGCAGAAGAACACGCAAAAGAAAGAAGGATTAAGGAGGAGGAGAAGAAGAAGATCATATCCATGGAAGAATCTAAAAGAACATTATTCTACACTCCTCTTCTTCACCTCCATCTTCATCATCTTATTCTCCTCCTCTTCATGCTATCGTTGCCATCATCCCTTGAAGTTTGCTTTGCTAGGTTCGTTGTGGAGAAGAACAGTATAAGCATACTTGCACCGGAATCCATAGCAGGGAAGCATGATAGCGCTATCGGGAACTTTGGAGCTCCTGACTATGGAGGATCGATGATACTCGATGTTCAGACGCTTTCTTCCTCTTCTAAAGGAAGCGATTCTGATGGTTGTAAACCTTTCGAACCTGAAGCTTTCAAGAGAACTGGGCCTAAATCAAACCCCACTGTTGCTCTACTGGATCGTGGAGGTCTTTTCTCGTTTTCTTCTCCCTCTTATCTTAAATTCGTCTATATGCATCTTGAATGAACAAGTGTAATGGAAAGGCCGTAGAGAACCAGAATGTTTATGTAACCCTGAATACGTAGCTCCTTAAACCCTAATCACTGAAATACCTAAACCGTAAAATCGAAAGTCGAAAAAGTACAAGCCAAACGATAAGAATTGAAGTAAGGGACACCCAAATCATCCTTGGATACGAACAATAAGGAATGAAAAGAACTATATAAGAATGTGTACTTACAATTATCTTCTTGCTTGATTCCCAAGGTATGCCCTTTTATATCTCTTAACAAAAGCAAGTAGATATGGGAACTAAAACCTAAATCCTAAAACCCAGAAATGTACTGATTACTAAACCCTAAAATCTGAAATACATATTTAATACGATTAATTAGATTTGTAGTGAATGTGACTATTGTCTTGTTTGATTGCGGTGATACGGGTTATTTTTACTTAAAATTACCTCTTTTAAAATGTAATGAAAGATATTTAGAGAACCATATCGAGGACTGAATGTGTCACCCTTATGTACATACGAAATGATGAGAAAAAAACCTGAAAGTAATGAACATGAATTTTGTCTTGCACTATTGTGAGAAAAATGGTAATGAAAGAACTTCAGTGCACCAGAATAAATGTTAAGCCCTAAACCACATGACATGATGAGAGAATTTATAGCATCAGAATTGAGGGCTAAATCTTAAGCCACACGTGAAATGATGAGAGGGAAAGCAATGAAAAAAATTATTGCACCAGATCGTGTTGTGAACTGTGACCCTGAACTGCACATCTCATGGTAATTATTAATCTAAATGCAATGAATAAAATTTGGAGCAAGTAAGGCATCCCAAAACCTTAAATCTCACATAAGTTTCTCAGTGTGCAGTGAGGAAAAGAAAAGCTGTGAAAGAAACTCAGAGCATAGACGACATTATTTTGCTTAAGAGTAGTTTTATGGTGCAATAACAAGAGATAAAAGCAATGAAGAAAATTGAGAGCAAAGAAATCATCCTTAAATCCCATGCCATAAAGCGTATGTTCTTTGATCAAGAGTAACCAAAAGTGCAACAATAAGAAGGAAAGTAATGAAGTAGTTTTCGAGAGAAAGGAGCACTATTGAATCGAGAGATCCAATTATTTGCTTAATTATCACACTGATTCATCTCACATGCTTTTGCAGGATGCTATTTTGCATTGAAAGTCTGGAATGCTCAACAAGCAGGTGCTGCTTGTGTCCTTGTGGCTGACGATCGAGTAGAGCCTCTCATTACAATGGACTCTCCTCAAGAAGACAAAGGTGCAGCTGAATATCTCCAGAACATCACCATTCCCTCAGCCTTGATCGAAAAGACGTTGGGAGACAAGTTGAAGGCTGAGTTGGCTAAGAAAGAAACCGTCACAGTAAAGCTTGATTGGTCTGAATCTTTGCCACATCCTGACGAAAAGGTTGAATATGAGTTTTGGACGAGTAGTAACGATGAATGTGGTGCAAAGTGTGATGCCCAGGTGGAGTTTGTGAAGAGTTTCAAGGGCGCGGCTCAGCTTCTTGAAAAAGGTGGTTATACTTCATTCACACCTCATTACATCACGTGGTATTGCCCTGATGCGTTCATCAAGAGCAAACAATGTCAGTCACAATGCATCAACCATGGAAGATATTGTGCTCCTGATCCAGAGCAGGATTTCAAAAAGGGATATGAAGGGAGAGATGTGGTTATTGAGAACTTGAGACAGCTTTGTGTGTACAAAGTTGCCAATGAATCTGGGAAACCGTGGGTGTGGTGGGACTATGTTACCGATTTCCATATAAGATGTCCGATGAAAGAGAAGAAGTACAATAAAGATTGTGCAGAGAAGGTCATACAAGCATTAGGTAGGTGCTTTTATGATCAATGGACATATTTGGATAGATTTACACCTCTATGATTTTTTTGCTTCGTTATGGAAAACCCAATTGCTATATGTATTCCATAATGCACTTAAACAACTTTCATCCACTGTTCTTCTGGTTTCAGACAATGTTTATGGTTATACCGTTTAACAGGAATCTCAGCCAATGACGTTCAGTCATGCATGGGGAATCCTGATGCTGACTCTAACAACCCCTTTTTGAAAGCGGAACAAGATGCACAGGTTTGCAGCGTAATACTCATAAAATGAACGTGTTTTTTGTTAAACGATCTCATTGTAATCAAGTACTCTGATCAAGGTTTGGGATTAATTTTATATTTTCTTACTCTTTCTCTCTCTCTCATATCATCTCATGCATCAAGGTCATGATCATGGGTTGCAAGGAAACATAGAGCGCTGATTTCCGTTTTATTATGGATAGTTTGAATTAACTCGTATATGATTTTGTTCATAGGGAAATTTTGGCCGCTTATAGATGTAAAATATCTTTCATTCATTCATTCTGGCTGTTTCAATGGTGGTTTACTGTGTTTTCGTAAAATTGAGAGAACCCTAGTATGGATTGCCATTGAGAGAGCCTTAATACAGTTATGAATCTATTTATTTATCTTTCATCAATTGAATATTGAATATTTACTTTGCTTCCAGGTTGGCCAAGGAGCCCGAGGTGATGTCACTATTCTACCCACTCTTATCATAAATGATAGGCAATATCGAGGTGGGTCTTAGTAAGAATGAATCTCCAGAATCTTTTTCCTTATATTATCTATAGATTTCTATTGTTATATCTTTGAAATGTGTTACATATCGGCAGGAAAGCTTGACAAGGGTGCAGTGCTGAAAGCTGTTTGTGCTGGGTTTAAAGAGAGTACTGAACCACCTGTGTGCCTTAGTCCTGGTATAAATACATGCTAACCTATCCATTGGTGCACAATAACTGCATCACTAAATATCTAACAACCTAAGTACTGTTTTTTAACCTTTATTTAGACATGGAAACGAATGAATGTTTGACACACAATGGTGGTTGCTGGCAAAGTGAAGCAGCAAACGTAACTGCTTGCAAGGTACTAATGTGTAAACATTGACATATGGAGCTGTCATAATATGACTTTGTATGGGGAATGCCATGGTTTTACCCTCCCCGCCCAAATAATATCATTTTGATAATCAATGTATACCCATTTACAACAGGATACGTTCAGAGGTCGTATTTGTGAATGCCCAACTGTTCAAGGGGTTCAGTTTCAGGGAGATGGTTATACTTATTGTGAAGGTTGTGACTTCTAATACTCTTCTGTTTGTTTATTTTGTTGATATTTGACGTATGCACGTCTTTTTCTTTTTCAGTGGATTTAAGCATATTACTTTGTGATGAATTGCTTTTTAAACATCTTCTATGTGATATAATTCTAATTTCAAGGAAGATGGTGAATGCTCACCGTTAAGGTGTGATTGTCTAATGTTTCTCTCTTGTCATGTTATCATTTTTACTTTTCTGGTGATTAAGCATTTTATATTGTGATGATGGGTTTTAAACATCTTGCCATATAACACTTACCTAGTAGAGGTGAGACTGAATGCATTTTCTTTGCTTTCTACAGCTGTAGGCCCTGGACGATGCAAAATAAACAATGGAAATTGCTGGTCTGATACCAGGAATGGTCAAACGTTTTCTGCTTGTCAAGTAAGTATCTTTTGTGACTGTTTTGAGCTGTAATAGGTTTGCTACACCAAAGGAAATCACATAATTATCTCTTTGGTTTTCCAGTCATCTCATTTGAAAGGCTGTGATTGCCCTCCTGGTTTTCACGGGGATGGCAAACTAAAATGTGAAGGTAATGCTACAACACTTCATGTTCCTCTCTGACCTATCTTTGCACCCAGCTCTCTTTTTAAGCAGTACACACTTTTTTTATTGTTAACAATGTGCATTCTCATTTGCGATGTTCACTAGTAAAAAAATCTCTTGAACATTGAGATTTACTTACCAACTCTGCACACATTGTGAATGTTGTTTCCAATTAGTCATAGTTTATAAATGCTATGTATGCATTGTTATTTGTGAGTTTGTGAATGAGAGGAAATCCCATCTCACCTCTCTTTTGTTACAGATATTGATGAATGTAAAGAAAAAACGGCATGCCAGTGTCCTGATTGCAGCTGTAAAAATACTTGGGGTGGATATGAATGTTCATGCAAAGGTGGTCTCCTTTACATGAAAGAGCAAGATACATGCATTGGTAAGGCATTGTTTGGCCATAACATTTGGCTGTTGCAATATGTGAATTACAGAAGACTTTTGCCAATAAAAGTAATTAGAATTATATATGGATATTTCTTGCTATGCCATCTTTAAGAGTTTCCGGGTTTAGGGTTTAAGGTATAATGCTCTCATTGTTCATATGCAGGTAAGGGTGCGGGAAGGATCACCTTGATTGTAGCTGTTTTGATCTTTGCTCTCCTTGCTGGAGCATGTATTGCCGGATATATCATATACAAGTATAGGATACGGGTGAGTGTATCTATCATGTACCGTACCAAGTATAGAAGACTAACAAGAGTATCATATGCAAGAGTAGAATACTAGTGAATACATAAATATGCAATTGTTGGTATACATGAGTCTAAAATATGGTAATGTGTATCTTATACAAGCCCAGAATATGGGCGTGTATAAAGTCTGGAACAGGGGTGTGTGTATCATATACAAGTCTAGAAAATGTGTGAGTATATCATATACAAGTATAGAATATGGGCAAGTGTACCATAAACAAGTACTGGAATATGGGCTGAGTATATAATATACAAGTACTGTGATACGGGTGAGAATATTATTAATTAACAGAATAGGGATGAGTATATAATGCCGAGGTGATGATATGGGTGAGTATACCATACCTAGTATAGGGTATGGGTGAGTATATCATACACTGTATATGAGTGAGTATATCATACATACAAGCATAGCTTATGAAGTTTAGTTAACCCAAAAGATTTGAAGAAAAATATGGTGTTTATGGATTAAATTGTTGATTTTTTTTGTTCAACATTTCTTAAAATGCAGTCATATATGGACTCAGAGATACGTGCGATTATGGCTCAATACATGCCTTTGGATAGTCAAAATGATGTTCACCAACCGTTACACGAAGATATGTCATGAAGATGAATTACATAAACGCTGCATTTTGCATTTTGCACGAGTAAGTTGGAAAAGAGTTTAGATGCAAAGGGAACTTTTTTCAAGAGTTTTTCTCTGGAGAAACACACGCACACATGCACATATAAATGCTCATATGTAAAAATATTTTATAATGGAGCAAAAAGATGTGATGTGAAGTTTTGAAGGTGTTTTATGCCTCTCGATAAGGTTTGTTTCTCTGACTTGAGAATTGGATCGATGGATGGAGATTATCATTTCGGGAATCCTGTGACTACATTTGCTTGAATATTTGCTTATGGTAGTCATGAGACAAATAAAATGAATGACAAGCTATTTGAATGCTGAATACATATATATATTTATTTCTTTTAATTGTTTTTAACACGTGCACTATCATTTGGATGATTTCATGTGATATTGGAACACAATCAAAACATGATTGCACAGATGAGATACTTGCAATGGTTATGTAGAAATTAAAGCTCTTTTGGCACTCAGAAAACTGTATTAGGTAGAAACGTGTTTGAGCTTTTAATGGGCTTGTAGTGAGATATAAAGAACCCTTATTAAGGGATTTCACACCTTGGTTAACCTATTATTTCAGCCATTTTAGAGGTACTCCATGAACATGCTTGGAGGAGATTCTGAGCTGAAAATGGCTTTTTAAACACAAATCTTCAATGGCAACTTGTGAGTACTGTTTATGCCATGATAGTTGATGTGCTGATGTCAGAGTCTCCATAACATTTGGCTGGAAAACATTTTGTTGAATGTTGTTGAGGGTAGTTAACATGCATATGGTACTTCAAAGTTTGGTAGCAGGAATCTCTTATCATTTAAAAATGTGTTGTGACTTATACTGATAAATCTGGGAGCTGAAAAGTCTGTCGATTCAATTCTGAGCTAGAACAAGAAAAGTAGTTACAAACATTTATGAGCTATATACTTAGAGGTTCACATAATTGACAATGTTGATAACAAAGATTGCATGTGGTGATGATTTTGCCGAGTGTCACTATATAAAAATGATTCTTGTGTAGCAAAAGCTTGTGAGCCAGACCTAGTTAAGAGTTGCTAGATATTGAACTTCAGAAGGGTGCCTAGTGTCACTATATAAATGTTTCTTGTCTAGCAAAAGCTTGTGAGACAGACCTAGTTAAAGAGTTGCTAGATATGAAACTTCTGAAGGGTGAGACACCTGCTCAAAGGCAAGTAAATCTAGTTGGAAGTACGTGGTAAGAGTGGATGTTTTGCAAGCAATGTTTGATTGCTATGAAAACGATTTATAGCTTTTTTGTTCTAGTTCTTGACGAAATGGCAGGATTGGTTGAATGTCATAATCTAAATGGTCTTTTGATCTCAAGTCAAATGGTTGCAAATTGTTGAAGAGATATCAAAATAATTTGGAGATTTACTTTTGCTAGCTATAAAATTCAATTTCTAGTCTCCCTCAAGTGGAATAATGTTTGTTTCTGATTGTGCTTTTAATAAGGAATTGAGGATGAGAGTGTCAAAAGCATGATTGGTTCATTTTGCTCCAAGTTTAGGAGCTTAGTTATAGAAATAATTTTGATTTTTATGTGACCAACTTCGACCAATCATTCAAGGTAGTTTTGAAAATAACCAAGAAGTAAAATTTCTAGTGTGCACAGTTAGGTGAAATTTCCCACCTAGATTTTGTAATGATGATAATAATTCCGTAATGTCAAGGTGCAACGTGTTACACTAATCAAGAATTTTACTACTACACGAGTTAGGGTTAGGTATTTCAATTGTAGAAAATTCAATAAGGTAGCCGCAAGAGACAATGCCTGTGGAGGGACCTCTAAAGTCTCTGATGGAGTATGAAAGCAATTCTTTTGTATTGTGCTAAGAATGACTTGCACTACTCTTTCATATTTTATGTATTGGGTCTTTTTCGATACATTTATCCAATTGTTCTCTTAAACTTCTAGGCTTTTAAAGCTTTCACATTTCTTTCTCTTACACATTCCCAACCACTTCTTAATTTGAGACTTTGTTCACAATAACTAATACATCTAACACACTTTGCACTTTCTTGAAAGACTCTTTTTCCACAATTGTCTTCACCCACATCTCATTGTTCTCACATTTTCCTTTTGGATATCTCTATTGCTCCCTTTTCTCATTCTTGTTCAGCCCAATCCACATATGAACACATATTTGGATAGTGTTTATTTTCATTGATAACTTGTTTACTTCATGCTTGTGTACCCAAGCATCAAGATTCAAGACACAAAATTCATCTACATATTGTTGTAAATAGTACACATAAAGGCATAACGGCAAGTTGGCTGAACTAGCATGAACTCTCTAATCCTTACTTGATAAATAGAACTACAATTGGTAAAGAAATTGTTTATTCACGTTGGTTAGTTGCGTTGATAAGAATTGCGGTATATCATGCAAAAGTTGGATCGTCATATTTGATGTATAGTATGTATTGCCTATGTCCTCTCTTGTGACCTACATGTGATTATATGTCGTGCTCCTCACTATAATTCAACCACTATGTTGAAACCACTGGCTAGCTCCATGTAGGTTGCACTGCAATTCCATTGTGTGTGGTGAGTTAATTGAGCACCGCCACCTATGTTCAACCCTTACATGATTGATATTCTAACATCATAACCTGTACAAAATTGTTGTATAACTCAAATTAGCAGCGTTTCTATTGTTTGAACTATGTTCCCAAACCATTATCTTTAAGGATTTGCTGAAGAGATTCTAGACATTCACTTGAGACAATGTCCTAGTGGTAAAACCATCTATATTTCATGGTACTCACCAGTTTGTGAGGCATTCATCATATTCTTGTCATGGGTTTTTTTGAGTCTTATGGTTTTACCAAGGTTGTGCTAATAATCATTTTTGGTGTTTTTCACGAGTGTGGAATATAACTTTTGCCATTGTTTGTCCAATGTGATAAATGTTATTCAACTATCTTCTTTGTTGTCTTGTGAGGCAAAGTCACAATATGTCCCATCTACCAATGGATTATTAGGTTAGAGCCTTGCATATGCAAACATCATTGGCATTGCAAGAACATGATTCCTCTTCCCCCTTCCCATCTCAAACATCTTATTTTCTTGTTCCATGGTTCCATGCATATGGTCTTGCAACATTTGGTAGTGTACTCCACTCAATATAGGTACGAGATAATCATTGGGGTAGGACATGATTCATGGTCTCTTCCTTTTGTTGAGGTCCACCTATCACTTTCAACTAGAAATGCATTTCCTCGTGGTCATTGTTGACCATCTTTCACGAGTTTACTATCATCACGAAATGGCAACCCAAATCAACCAAACCATGAAAGGTGATGGAACAATCGATATTGTCATCTACATCTATTGATAAGCTTTATTGAAAGTGATTGGTTTCATTAATGTGGACGATAGTTTCATTCTACTGTTGGTATTTTTATCAATATGTGTTTTAGTCACGTTTGACTTATAAGTTTGTTTTATTTTGAACTAATAAAGAAGTGATGGAAAGATGTTTTCGGGTTTGTTGATAATGAAAATAGGAACAAATGATTCAATTATTGACCACTTTTATTGAGTTTTTTTCACCTCTTCATTGTTTGCTTACAAAAGTTAGGATTAGTATAGAGAAATGTCAACTATTTACCATATTTATTGCTTTTATCTTGGGTTATCTTTGATATTGTACAAATTCAATGGAGGATTATTTAAGCATTGATTATATTCATCAAATTATCTCGGTTTTTTAGGTCAATAAAAAACAATGGTCCATAGTGTTCTTAGTTGTGTTCATTGCGTTAGTGTCTCAATAAAGGAAAGCTCAGCACTGGGCACCTTGATCAAATTGTTTCGGTTTTGCGGTGGTTGTACAAGAAGTTCGCATCCTTAGAGGCACAATAGGTAGGAAACAGAGATCGGCACCTATGTGCTTTTTGCTATGTAGGAAGTTGTGGCCGGAATGTCACCATACCATGGAGGGGGCTTTGTGTGAATCCATAAAAGAACAAACTTAAAATGGGAGAGGCATTTGCATATCCATGATGCCCATTAGTGTGGGCTTACATGGCAACATGGTAGCGATGATGTGGCACAAGCCCCGATGACATGGCTGAGGACTTGGCAGTGGCGTGGCGCGGGCCCCCCACGGAGGAGAAGTCCACGTGGCAAGTCGTGCCGTTGGTGTGAATCCATAAGGACAAACTAAAATGGAGAGGCTTTGCATATCCATGATGCCCATTAATGTGGGATTACATGGCACCATGGTAGTGATGATGTGGCACGGCCCCCCTCCACCCGGACGATGTGGCCAATGATACGGCGATGACTTGGCGGTGATGTGGCGCGGGTCCCTACGGAGGGGAAGTCCACCTGGCAAGTCATGCCTTGTTGGCATGACGAGCGATGAATCGGAAGAGACGACGAAGAAAAGAGTTAAGGAAAGGACTGCTGCTTCTGCTGAAACTTCATCTAATCCTGCAACAGAGCAAAAGATGCAAGACGCACAGAGCTCAAGGTGACCATTTTCCTGATCTGATCGGTTGTCTTTGGACAGGTCAGGGCCTTGTTTCTAATTCTCTGCTTCTCTTTAACATCCGGTTCCGGGGGGCATCGTCTCTGTCAGATTTGGATATGTATGCATCCGAGTTTGGATCCCCTGTCAGATTCGTATAAATATGGTTTTTGGACTTCTGCGACTTCATGGATTGTTATTGTTTTGTGCGATGCGCGGTTTTATATGAATAGGGGTTTGAACCTATGGAAAATTAGGATTTGAAGTCTCATTGAAATTAAGAATTTGGTCCCCTCTGTGTTTCGTTTTGTATGAATAGGGATTTTCTTCCTCTTTTAGATTAGGGTTTGTGTGGAATGGTGAAGATTAGGTTTGTATAGATAGGGGCACGCCTCTTGAACAAGGTTTGTGTGGATAGAGTTTTGAGGGTTCGTATGAATCAGATATTTTTTATAGGGTTCTGGAGGTTGGGGTTTTCATGGATAGGTTTTTGTGAGGTTAGGGTTTCACGAGATCAGGGTTTGTATGGAATACTAAAGCTTATTCAAAGGAATCCTTCAGTATGATTCCGCTGCCATTGACACAGCTTCTGGAGCATTTCTCTCAGATTTCAGACGCATCGAACCATGTGCCTGTTTGCCATGGATGTTTTCTTCAGCTATCCTCCTTCTTTAAGAGAATCTCATCTGTCCTCAAAGAGGTCCAAGAAGGTTCTAGAATGGGTTCAGCCCCTTTGCAAACCATAATACCCCTTCTTGAAGCAGAGTTAAAGAATGCTGAGCAGCTTATCAGCATTTGTACAAGTAAGAGTAGATTCTATGTGCTCCTCAATGGCCCTTCATATGCCAAATGTATTCAAACTATACTTGGGTCTTTGGGACAAGCTCTTCTTCGCATTTCGTCATCATCAGATGGAATGGAGATTAGCCCAAAATTAAAGAACAAGATTAAACTTCTCTGTAACGATTTGCAATCAGTGCAGATTAGGGTGTCAACAGCTGAGGAAGATCTAATGGATGAGATTCAACTTAATGCAAGGAATCAACAAGCAGATAACAAATATTCAAATGAACTTCTCCTTAAGATTGCTACATTGGCAGGGGTCTCTTCTGATCCGAGTTCCTTAAGACATGAATATAATGAGTTAAGAAAAGAGAGAGAAAATTTAGAGCTTGATAAACAAGAAACTGAGGCTGTTCGCATTGGACGAATCCTCTCTCTACTTCGCTTTGCGGATGAATTGAGTATCATAATAGAGAGAGAAAAACACTACCAAGACCAAAGGAGCTGGCTAAATGGTCACATTCTACCACCCCTTCAAACCTTTTATTGCCCTATAACACAAGATGTGATGGAAGAACCGGTTGAAATTGAATCTGGATACACATTTGAGATGTCAGCCATACAGAAGTGGTTTCAGGAAGGTCATTCGGTGTGTCCTGTAACAAAGAGAGAACTTCAAAGCTTATCAATGAAGCCCAATAGGCTATTGAAGCAATCTATAGAGGAATGGAAAGAGCGTAATGCAATGATGAAGGTAACAGCAGTAGCCTCACGTCTCAAATCTGTGGATGAAAAAGAGATTCTTGAAGCTTTGCTTGAAATCCAAGACATGTGCGAAGAGAGGCCCGTGGCTAAATATTGGGTTACTGCTGAAGGTCTGATTCCGGTATTGGTGGGCCTTCTTAAATCAAATAAACGAGACCTCCGGAGAAAAACACTCATAACTTTGAACTCGCTTGTAGCAGATCATTCAGAAAACAAGGTAAGGACAAACATGTTCTTATTTGTAAGCTTGCATTTTTGTGTGTTAGAGTGCATGGGCCCTGTCTGAGCATCTTCATGGGAGAAGACATTCTTTATGCATGTGAATTTGCTACATGCAACTATGGTCCAACATTTGATATGATCACATGGAGAATTTGCCCATCCTTCGAATCAACAATTGCAAGAAATCTTAGATATTTTTCAAACGTTGTGGATTAGGACCTTCAATGATCATTGAGAAGACATGTCTTTATTATCATAGAATGTGCTACATGCATTGTATGGTCGAACATTTGACATGGAGGGAAAACACAGTCATCATCTGAACCACAAGAAGTCTTAGGCATTTTTTCTCAATATGAAGAACCTACATTAGGACTAGTGTTGTGAACCCATTTTGGGGTGGTGAACCATAAAGCAAGCATCTTTATTAAAAGTACATCTTTTATTTATTTACTCATGTTAAAATGTATATGCACTGTATGATTGAATATTTGGCATTGGTGCTGGGAGAGCATAGACATCCTTTGTGTTGACAATCACAAGAAGTGTTAAGGAATTTTCTCACTAAAATTCTCACATTGCAGTTTATCACTTGTTCATGAAAGAAGAATTTTTTTTTATGTGTGTGTGAACTTGTGGCACACATTCTACAATCAAACGTTTGACATGTGCAGTGAAAAGTGACCAAAGCATGATGCAGTACGGTTAAAAGGAAGCATTTTGTGGGAATATAGTCTAATGTACACTTTCTGCATTGTATAGGATGTGTACAGCTCAGAATCACATGATGCCCTTGGCCAAGCATCTTTATGAAATAGGACATGCTTTTTACTGCATGTACATGTGCCTCAATCACAAGAAGTGCTTTTATGCATGGAAATGTGTTGTATGATCAAACGTTTGAATGTTCACATGGAGAACACTTGTCATTCCTTTGAAGAAACAACCACTAGAAGTCTTAAGACATTTTCTATTGTCGAACAAAGACAGAACTTTTATAGCCACGAATGTGCCACATGCATTGTCTGAATTAAAGCTTGACATACGTGAACCAAGAACATTTTGCTACTGTGATTCCCACTTTACCTATTAGGACCAAACATTATACGCTTCTGTAGATGAGGTCGAGCATGTCTAGGTACAGAACATTGCTTGTAGAAACTCATAATGTTGAACGCTTTATAGAAACATGAAGGGAAGTTGGCCTCACATTGAAAAAGTATAAAAAATGCCTAAAATATCTTATATTTTTTGGTGCATGTCTGATGCTATTACTCATTTTCAGCAAAAAGTGTGTGATGCGGGAGCAATAGAATGTATTGTGCACTCCCTAGCTCGAGATGCAGGCGAGTCAAGACAAGCAGTTGCTTTACTCTTGGAACTTGCAAAAGAAGAAAGGTTATGCCATCAGATTGCTAAATCGCAGGGATGTATTTTGTTGCTGGTTACCATAGCCAATTCAGAAAATCCACATTCTGCTGCTGATGGAGTGGAGCTTTTGGAGCTATTTTCAAAGAGTGACATCAATGTTATTCTCATGGCAGAAGTCAATTATTTCAAACCACTCATTCAATCTCTTGAGAAAGGTTTCTCTCTCTCTCTCTCTCTGTCTGATATTACACTAGAGGTTTTTGTTGCTCTCATTCTGCAATCCCGTGATAGAGGTTGCTCTTTTTCTTTCTCTTATTTTCTTGATCTCATTATGCATATATTAGAAGTAGCTCTACACATTGTTTGTTTGATGATGCCTTTCTACCTTTCTATTCATCTTAGGACCATTCTTTGTATGATTGTTAATGCACTGCCATGGCACGTACCAGGCTCTTTTGGTTTATACATATAGCTGAATGGTTCTCATTATCTATCTCTTATAAGGAAGTGTAGTACAATACTTCCTAGATAGCACATGGCCTTATCTGGGGTTGGATGATGCCTGTGGATCAATCTGAATGCCTTCTTCACATGATTGTTTATCCATCAAGAGAGGTTCAACATGCACACATACTTCTCCTTATTATTTCCCTTTTACCTCTTAACTATATGTCTGGGGACCTTTTTCCATGGTGAGGTTCTTCTTAAGCACTGTTTGGAGGAAGCTGTAGCACAGTGCTTTGGATCCATAACTATATCTGGATTCCAGAGGATGATTATCGGTCCACATAATCCTGTGAATTTCTAATTATAATCTTTATCATGACTTAAAAGTAAAGAATTTTGCTTGATAGAACAGGATAGACAGGTCATCCATATTCTTCGTACAAGGTAGTGATCTTCATATATCTTGTATACTAAATTTATTAATGAAGCCTTAGCATTTTGGAGTCAGGCTTGATTAGTAAATAAAGTATATAAGATATTTAATGATCAAGCCTTAGCAATTTGGAGACGAGAAGCTCATGTGGCCAATATTTCATTGTTTGTTGCAACAGGATCACTTGAAACTCAGGTCCTGATGGCAAATAAGTTGTCTGAAATGCAATTGTCAAATCAGAGCCGAACGTTTTTGGTTCAAGAGGGGGTTCTAGGTCCCCTAGTCAAAATGATCTCATCAGGGAACATGGAATGCAAGGTTGCAGCATTAGGAGCCTTGCAAAACCTTTCCGTTTTAGAACAAAATAGAGATCTGATGATTAAAGCTGGAGTAATGGAACCCTTGTTGGATATCCTTTTCACAGTGAAATCTATAGGATCTACTATGAGAGAGCATGCGGCAGCCATAATCGCAAATTTATCAATGGCAAGTCAACCAATGAATATCAAGGATTTATGGGGTAACCAGAGGGATATTGATGAAACTATCCTAAAGCTCATTTCTCTTATAAATATAACAGGAACCAGTATACAAGGCCATATCCTCAAAGCCTTGAGTTACATCTGTAGTCATACCACTTCAGTGAGTCTAAGAGAGACTTTAAGAGGCAGTGGAAGCATTCAGTTGCTTATGAATTTCATGGATTCAGAGGACACCAAGGTACGTCTATATACATTAAAGCTCTTATGCTTCTTGACAAAAGATGGAGGGGCAGACACTTTAGCTGAGGAAATGACGCCTCATTTTTACAGCACTATTGTCAACATTTTCTCATCTGAGTTGCTCGATGAAGAGAAAACAGCAGCCATGGGCATACTAGGGAATCTTCCTTTATATAACAAGCAAGTGACAGACAGGATGCTTGAAAAAGGAATACTCACTTCCATTGTGTCCATTCTTGATGCATTTGTCTCTCGAAGACAGGGGGCATCAAGTGTTCCGTTGGTTGAGAATGCCATGTGGACACTTGTACGTTTCACGCTCTCGACAGACATACGGCTTCAAGAATATACTGCAAAACAGGGTATTGTTCCTTTATTGGTAAGCCTCCTCAAGTCTGGAACAACTTTGGTTAAGAGTAGGGCAGCCATGTCATTGCAACAGCTTTCAGAAAATACTCGAAATCTAAGCAAACCAATGAAGAAGTCGGGCGGGTGGTGTTGTTTCTCAGGTGATCCTCGTCAATCTGGGTGCATTCTCCATGGAGGAGTCTGTTCTATACAGGAAACGTTTTGCTTATTGGAAGCAGGTGCATTGCCTCCACTTATAAAAGCTTTGGATGATAAGGAAGATGAAAAAGATGAGGCTGTTCTAAGTGCATTGCTTACTTTTGTAAGTGACGAATTCTGGGAGAAGGGGTCAGATTTCATTGTTCAATATGGTGGTGTGAAACCTATAATTAGGAAGCTTAATTCGGAAAGTGTTGAAGTGCAAGAGAAAGCTTTGTTGATCTTGGAGAAGATTTTTAGGAAAGAAGAATACAGGAAGGAATTTGGGAGCATGGCTCAAATGCTTCTTGTCTCACTAACGCAAGACGGTGCAAATTTGATTAGACCTCTCGCAGCCAGAATACTATCTCATCTTAATATACTACATCCACAATCAACCTACTTCTGATGAATGCGTGTGTGAGTTCTCCTGCCTTACATGAAGTTAGAAGCTTCCATTTCGGGAGTTTGGGACTTGTTTTATGCTCAACTCATTCATACGAATAAAAATGGTCGCCAAGCTTTCGTGCCTATTGACATGTTGTGATTTATTGCAGATAGTCCTCGCATTTAACCTGGATGTGTTATTAGCTGATGACTACAATTTAAATCTTTTCTTTTGAATCAGTGTATATAATTTTGAAGTGCGAGTAAAAATAGCTGAGATACTTTTCAGATACAACAAGTTGGTCAGTGGCTTACAAGCCTGATAACATTTACCATTATGGATGTAAATGACACAATGAATATGTGCAGTGGATGATTTGCCACTGGTATTATTTGAATTGGCAGTTCAGATTGCACAATGATGGGACAGAACATGCTTCATTTTCCCTGTTGTTGATTGATGATTGTTTAGATTTTCATTACCCACTTTTTACCTCAAATTTTGTTGCCCTCTAGCATGTGCTAATATTCTTGTTCAAATTTTGGTGTCAAACTCTCCAAGGAATTATGTAGAAAATTAACTCAAAGCATACTGAAGATTATTTATACTTTCAAGTTTTAGTCACTCACTTTACAAGATATATCCACTCTGCACGAGGGTTCACCACTAAATGACATTTCATAAAGAGTGATTATCCACCCAAGACCATTAATAGGAATGGGCAGGAATTGAGTAAAGAAAACATAGAAGGGCTAAAGGAAAAGATACAATATTATCACCTTTGTGCTGTCACGTGACATCTTAAAGTAATATGCATAAAAACATTGCATTCTTTCAGATTGGGCTGAAAGGATCTAACATAATTGAATGAAGGAGCTACTTGTATGTCAATGTGATGAGTAGACTGGGTTGGGAATATACTCCTCAATTCCACAGATTTCTGATTGATTTGCTAAATAACCGATTTTACTGTGTCATGATAAGCCTATGTAGTTATCACTTCGCAGTTGAGAATGAGATTGCACAATTGTGGATATATACATATTCTTGGTCTGATTCATGTTGCTTGGAAGATATGAGGAATGAGGTTGGAGATATTTCTTAGAGTGATCAAGGGTATGAATTCATCCCCATTCTTAAGGGTCATCAATGATATGCTTCACCTTGAGTGTGATTTGACTAATTGATTCATGTTTGAATCAATTCAGGGTGAAACGACTTTGATCCATCTTCAATAGACTTTTCTAAATTGACATGGTCAAAATCCTAGAAATTCTTGTAGATCCATCAGTTTGTTCCCCTCATCTTGAAGAGATACATAAAAGAAAAAAAGCAGATATCGGTCCATGGATGGTTTTTAAAATATCCGGTATATAACATGTGAGAATGGGTCAGAGACATAGGAATAAATAAATAAACTCGCAATAGACCTTCAAATGCAAAATTTAGATCCAAGGATTTATGAGAATGAATTTGTAGTAAGCTCCCAATAAACCAGGAAATGCAAAAAAAAAAAACACCATTAGGATTTATAATATCCAGCTGATATATAACCCCCAGCATGTGAGAACAGGCCAAAGAAGAGGAAAGAAAGAACAGATTTCAACTCACGATTAACCTTTAAATGCAAAATTTTGAACGTTTCATACCACAGTAAACTGATTTCAGCATCGTAGTTTGATATACTTCTGATGATTCTTTATTCATCACATTCTCTATTTTCTGTTCCTCCAGTAAATTAATTCATGGGATTTGAACCACAGCTTAATAAAAATAAGGTTTTACTTGGGTTTTCCTCAAAGCCAATATAATGATACAAATCATAAAAATTTGATGAAAGGTGAAAGAAGAGTCAGGAAAAACAAAAATCTTCTTACATACAGTTTCTCTTTCAAAAGCTAATAGAATATTACAAATGGTTGTGATTCTTTGAATGGAAGAAGAACCAAGGGTTCATTATGCATATACAGGAACAAATGTTACAAAGTTCACATGCTGCATAAGCTCAATGGTATCCATTATTGACCACACTAAAATTTGCATACAAATGGTACAGGATGGAAGATGATCGACCGATCAATCATATCTTTGACATTATAACAGGATATAGGATAAGGGTTTAGGGTTAGGGTTTAGATGAAATCTAGACCATGATGACAAAATTGACATTATAACAGGATTTAGGATAAGGGCTTAGGGTTAGGGTTTAGATGGAATCTAGACCATGATGACAATATATTTCAAACAAGAGATCGATTGAGAAAACATGTTCGAAGTATTTTCATCATGATAATAAGAATTGCTGGAGCTCATTTTGGCCGAGTATCAATTCAGTCAAGTCACTGGCTTCCTCATCAAACTCTCTTACAACACTCCCAAAGTCTTTTGCAATTGCATGGTACTCATTCATCGCAGCTTCCATCTCTTTCAATACACTCTCATCCTCTGTATCACGAATCTTATCCGGACAAAAATATTCACAATCCTCACACTCATCGGGAGCTGAGCTAAATGGATCTAAAGTCGTCGTCTGGAAGTTTTAAATAAATGCCAATCATCAAAAGATAAAGAAAGAAATCAGAAATTAAAATTTCCAGGTCGATTTATTAAGTACCTCAAAAAATTGAGCATAATGCCGATTTGCTTCACTATCATCTACGGATCCTGGAAGAAGACTGCTGCCATACCAACCATCATCTTCAGTTGAAGCCCACTTAAAGTACCTATAAGAAAAAACAAAGTCATATTTATAAAACTTGGGTGAAACAATAATGCAAAACAAATTCAAGCACTACTGCAATAGATTCAAAAATTCACAAACTACAATAGATTCACGATGGTCAGAAATTTAATGAGTTCTTCCGCTCAACATGAATTGGGATCCTCACTGCTTGATTATATATCAACTACTTCCAATGCTTACTGAAATGATACCTAATTGATCAATTGATATTACTCAGAAGGCTTATACAGAAAACCTAGAGGAGCAGAGACCTTTCAAAAACCTCCATCTCACAAAAGTTGTCTAACGCAAGAAGCCGATTCAAGTCCCTGCTTTGACGACACTCGGATTTCTTTTTTACATTTGGCAAAACATTGGCTCCAAGGAGCTTTTGTTTCCAAGGTGGTTCTTCGTGCTTACTTTGGCCATATAGCCAATTTGGGCTCTTCAATTGAACCTCACTGCGAAAAATAATAAAAAGGCAAAGATAAGTGATGCACACAATATGGCCGCCTATGGTGTATTAGTAGAAGATTTTTAATAAGAAGATGAGCACCACCATCCATGAATAGATATAAATGGTGATGTTCTTCTTCTTCTACTGTGCTACTTATATATCAACTTACGCAGCATCTGGTGCAGTTATTGAGCTTTTTCCAGCCAGTTTGCTCTTAGCACCGGGTTCACTGCACATCCGGACATTTTTTATAGAACCACATGTAACTTGCATGAGTTTATCAAAGGATGTAAGCTTCACCCGCTGGCGGCTCTTATCGCCTCTTATATTATAATTGCTGCTATACAGAGCATTCACTGTTCTCCTCACTGGCATCCTAGTCTTGCCCACTTGTAATAAAGACCTTCATAAAATGTATAGCGTGGATTCTCAAAATATTAACGTATTAAAAGGGAAGAAAAGGAAAACACTAGAGAGAGGAAGAAGATAAGTACATTGGAGTTAATCCCACGCAAGAACAAAAGATTCATTTCTTCCCCTTATAAAACGAAACAAACAAAAATAATAAGGGAGAAAAAGACTATTCAGCCAGAAAATACTCATCTTCATTGGTCAAGTTTATATAATCAATCTGACTGAAGTCACAATTCTCCATTTGTAACTCAAGATCCCTAGTCTTGAAAAGGAGAAACAAAATATAAAAGGAAAAGCGAAAGGAAAAGCGAAAGGAAAAGAAAAGCTAAACTACTTTCGTTGCAGTAATGCGCATTAACAATGCTCTCCTTTGAAAATCTGGTTTCTAGCCTCCTCCAACCATCATATAAAGAAAGTAATATTATTTTCTATGAGGATATTGTTTAATATGCATCCATATCGAATCAAGGAAAGAATACTGCCTGTTAAAAAAGGATCACAGAAGTCATTAAAGGGACTTCCCTTGTTTTATTTTGACTAGAGGGCGAATCAACAGAAAAGACTTTGATGCCAATGCCAGATATGAACTTACCAGGCTAGCATTCTCAAAACACAAAATCTGGCTTTTGCCTGTGCATTGAGATCCACTATATTATTCACTTAAGGCCTTTGTTCAGTGGGTTAAAGATTTTTCAAGATGCCCGTCAACAAATCTAGATACGAAGGCCATATCTATCTACCATGAAACTGGAATATACGGATGAACCTGTTGCATGTCTCATATGACATTCCAAGTCACCTTCATTAAAAGGTCACCGGAAAAAGGTAGGATGGTTGATATAAGCCAAAATGATTATTAAAACAGCACATCAGTATCAGCAATAAACTACATGCAGCGCCTTGTATCAAGTATTGCTACCCAGCATCTGAGCAGGATATCTTAACCCAAAAAAAGACAAACCATAGATTATACATAAACAACTCCCTGGAATATACAGATGAAACTTCGAAGTCACTTTCATTCAAAGGTCACAAGAAAAAGATAGGATGGTTGGTATAAGACAAAGACTATTAAAACAGCATGTCAGTATCAGAAATAAACTATATGCAGTGCCTTATCCAAGTTTTGCTACCCAACATCTGAGCAGCATATCTTAGCCCAAAAAAAGAAAAAATCATAAATTAAGCATAACCAACTCCCTCGATGTTCTGGCATCTCTTTGCTACAAGGGCATTCTCTCTGAACTATCAGCACTAGAAGAACACAAGGATCACTGGTAAGTACAGTCAAGAACAATTACATAATTATGTATATACATATTAAACGCATATATATACAAAGACATAGAGAGAAGAAAAGTATTAAAATTATCCTTGGGAAACAGATCTAGTAATTCACTAGTCTAGAATCAGCTCTATTACAAGCTTCAAAAATATTAAAGAAAAGGCATGAGCTTATGAATCACAAATAAATTCACAAAACAATCAAATGGGGCTAGGGGGACAAGGAAATAGAAGATATATAGAAGTGCAGACTGTTAGACTTTTAAGTGATCCTCCATAGATTAAGATCATCATCTCCACGTGAATACACATACTGGTCACACACCATGTGAAAGTAGAGACAGGAAAGAAAGATAAGTGTGACTTATTCTATAGAACCTCCATGTGAAAAATGTAATCACCTATGAAACAAACCATGATTGCAACTAGCAATATTATATCATGATAGAGTATAAAATAGAAATCCAAACAAATAGTTGTAAGATCATTAGAGTACTAGATAAAGATTTTCATTATGGTCTAGTCTAGAGCCAAAGGACAAAAATGAGGGGATGTTTTCATTAGCGTAGTAGTCTACATAGTTGGAAGGGCAATGTCTCATTCATGGTGAATCCAATTTGAGGTTGGCACAATCTGATTTATAAATTATGGCCTTCTTCAGAATTTCTTAACAAGACACTTCTTCCACTTCAACTTCATCAAATTCTTATCAGGCACACAGCAGTTTATCTTAAATATATAATGAAATAAATCTGAATGAAAACTATATAACCTTTTATAATAGAAAGGAGAAATGATTATGTAGTATTCCGATATAGCTCTGGCTAACAATGTCACTAACTGAAAAGAATTGAGCCTTACAATTTTCATTGGATCTCTGTGAAGCCCCAGTTTATTTCTGTTTGAGTTGGCATTAAATTTTTCCCAAATTCCATTGCCTCCTTGGATATCTCATTCGCAATACCCTTTGCCATTATTAAAATTGGCAAATCTGGTCCACATTCCAAAGAAATTAAGCCCGCATGAATATATCATCATTTCTCTTGGTTGGAAGATGACCCACTACAAGCCATTCTTTTTACACATCACTAGATGGATTTATTATTTTGACTGACTATGCAAGATCATAGAATACAAAGACAAATGGTGATTGTAACTATTCTTACAAGAACTCAAGAGATGTAGAGAAGAAAGAACAATATATGGATGTCTTTTAAGAGGTCAAAGTGACCTATAACACCAAATAAGAGATTACACCTTCAAATGTTGTCTTGTCTTTGTAACTAAGTAAATAAGCAAATAAAAATGAAAGTGACTAAAGAATCCAGTTACTTACATGAAGTCAGATAGATTGTAATTTTTATCTTCAAAAGGTCTCTAGCATAGGCCAATCTAAAATGGAGAGATCTCCTAAGCAAAGGAAGCACCTATGATGGCAGGAGATAATGATGTTTATCTATCAATGACAAGGGTGGCAAGTTTGTGGTTCACAAGGTTGGGGCCTACATGCGCCACAAATTGCTAGTCCAGTCTATTGTAACCCAACTTCAGGGGCCACTTGTGTAGGGCTTGATTGACTTGTCACATGATGAGGTTAAAGAATTTTGTGACTGTTCTTTGTTGATAAGTTTGTGTGGTTGTATAGATGTCCTTAACTCTTGAGTTCTAGCAAGAACAATCTCAAGTATTGTTGGTCTTCATATTCCATTATCTTGTGTAGTGGGGCAAAACCTAGGTCAGATGCAATGATATCTCCCTCTTATTTCATGAATAAAGTACAGCGGCAAAAACCTTGTCACATGATGAGCAGCCCTGATGATACAATTAGCAGATTCCTTCTTCCAGAGGTGTGGATCTATATTCGCCCATCACACTACAGAGCACATGAGATAGATGTATATCCATATCAGAGGGCCGATGATGAATTCATCCTCCAATGTGTGTAAAAAATGTCCGTTACCGTGGACCATCTTTCTACCTAGAGATGCCCATATTCTTTTGTTATCCAATTTGATAATATCAGTTCCACTTTCCTCATGCTCAGATGAGGACAATGCAAGTTACATTGAAAAGAGGATAGTGCATTTATGTGTATGCCATGCGACTCAAACCAATGTTGCATTTTAACATACCACTAATGACTATCTCATGTTCAGCAAGTTGTTTTGATGACACTATAGGTAGAAATCACTACTGTCAACCTTGAGTACCTTTGTTCATGGAAGTCCCAAAGCAATTGGATATCTATCAGTGATTTAAATAATGTCTTCATGATTATTGGGGCTGCTTCATCTCTGCCTGCATTATATCAAGGGGCAATCATTGAGACTAAAAGTTTCTCCACCTCTGCTCCTTACCATGCAGACAATCATTGAGACTAAAAGTCTCTCCACATCTGTCCACGTATGTGCCTTATGAAAGCTTGCTTCCCAAATGTCTATTCTATAGAAAAGAGTTGGCTTTAAAAGCGTATAAAAAAACCACAATTTAGTTTGTGGTTCTTGGAAATAGATATGTGCAGTAGAGTGCATGTTGTGGATAATGATGTAGATGTGCATTAACTGTGGATATGAATCAACAGGGGGGATCTTAGAGAGCTATAAATTGAAATTTACTACTTTCCATCTGCCTGGGTGATGGCTTGCACCTCTCAGAGAATCACCATATCTACCATTATATGATGATATCATAATATTTGCTAGTATGGGGGATATAGTGCTATTGGAAGTACTTCAATGCATGAACTACAAATGAACAAACAACTATATCTGTCACATGCGAAGCCATGTATGGAGACTGAATGGCAGAAGACATTGGTCTAAAGCAGCTCAAGATATGAGTGAATTAACAGAATAGGGCACACACTTTCTAGCCTTGAGAAGTGTACATGGACTGATACAAAATGTTTTGTTATAATGGCCCTGAAGTGACAAGCTCAAGATATGAAGGAAGTAACAGAATATGGCAAACACTTTCTAGCCTTGAGAAGTGTACATGGATTTGTGATACATAATGGTCTGTCAAAATGGCTTAGAAGTGACAAGATCAAGATAAGAGAGAAGTAACGGAATATGGCGAACACTTTCTAACCTTGAAAAGTGCACATGGATTCATGATACATAATGGTTTGTCATAATGGCCCAGATCATATGCTTTGACATGTTGGAACTGAAGGAGGTGCAAACATAGTTGATTACCTTATGGAATCTCCATCTCTTATACCAGAAACAAGAGGGTTCATTATCTGTGGTAGACATATTGCCTTGCCACCAGATCATGCATATCTAAAAATGGATGCACAAAGTGTGCATATGCTAAGAACAAAAAGTGGGCAGTCTAAACACCAATTTAACACAAAGATAGTTGTGGCATATACAATGACACACTAGATTTAGATCTTTTCCCACCCCTAGCAGATTGTCAAAGCCATTGCAAAAAGCAGCCACAACTGCCATTCCCCCTACACGACGGGCAATACAACCAAACCTGGTATGATGAGGAAAGTCGTGATATAAGGAGACTATTGCAACACAAAGTACGTAAGAGAAACCTTCCGATGCGTCCTGAAGAAGAAGGGATCACACCTGTCTATCGTTTGTTCCTAATCCAAGAAGTAAAGGAGCATGGAAAATGTATTATGAGAGGCAATCTACCAACCAATTGACCTCATCTCAGGTGTGGCATGAATATGCAAAAAGTTTTATATGGTATCCCTGTATCCCTGGGTAAACCCCCCCCCCCCCCCCCCACACACACACACGGCTCACACCCACTTGAATCTACCTTTTTTACTCCAATAAATGTAGAAAACGACCAAGATAATAATGGGTTGGTAGGTGAACACTTTATCTATGCCCGGGACACCTTGCTCCAGTTGCTAGAGGACATCTTTAATAGAGCCATGTGTGGCAGTTTCCTTGCTAGCTGGACAGAACATATCATTGTGCCAATCTTCATAAGTGGAGACCCCATGATGCCAAGCAATTACAGGACGGTTATGATTGGCCATTACTTGGCTGCACTATACTGCGGGATCCTAGAGGCAGAATTGAATATATGAGCAGAGAGAACTGGCTGCCTTCAGCTGGACATGCAGTATTTCAAAAGGGGTTACAACTTTGGATCACATACTGACCCTCCATGTCCTTACCATGGAGGGCCAAGCCTATAAAAGGACACTACACAAGTGTTGATGGGGCAATAGCATTGTGTTTTGCCTGCAGGCCAGGGCCCTCCGATTCTTGTCAGCGACAAATAAAGGCCATTATGAACCTAGCACCAAAGGTGCTTCCAAGATCTCTGCATTGGAGCAGCCCATGTCAAAGATTTTTCTAAGGCACAAGTTTCAGTCTAAGTTTGGCACCCTATATTTGGTTATATTTATTGTTTGTTGTTCTCAATGATGAGACAGCATGCTTAGCTTTATTTGATATTTGTATTACGGTTCTTATTTGTGTTCAATAAATGGCATCAATGGGCACAGAGATCAAGTTTTTTTATTTGTGATCAATAAACAGTGTCAATAGACACATAACCATTACTTTTTTGTGTTATTTTTGCGAGTTCCAGTCTTTCTTGAAAAGTCCCACCTCTAGGTAAAATATAGTGCTCCCCAAAACAAAGTGCAAATTGCAAGGATGGCCAATGAACATTTATAACTTTGCCATTTCATGTTTGCATGAGAACTGCAGTTAGAGCATGGCGACATTCTTCACTGAAATTCTACAAAATATGTCTAGGATTTTGGCTTTGCCTTGAGATATCCATCTGATAACATTACCCTCTCTTCAACTACAAAAGGTCACCTCTGGGGATTTTGGCTTTGCCTTGAGATATCCATCTGATAACATTACCCTCTCTTCAACTACAAAAGGTCACCTCTGGGGATTTTGGCTTTGCCTTGAGATACCCATCTAATAATATTGCATCTAATAATATTGAGCACCCTCTCTTCAAGATGTAGTCATCGTCTTATTTATATATTGCATGATAATAGACTAGGCATCAATTATGGTTCAAAGACATACATCCTAGGCAAATACACTTGCATTAACATGCTGCATTGGGTGTGAAGGGCTTTTTACTCCAATGGAAAAAAAAAATTACAGAATACTAGGAGTCAGAACAATCTATTTTCTTTAAAGACCTACAAATTAATTAATTAGTGCATAGATTTAGCGCAGCAAAAATCTAACTTGGTATAATATCTCTTACCAAGCATCGGATGCATGTGAATCATCACCATTACTTCCAACGTGTAAGTAATAATCAGAATCCAGCTCCCAAAGTGAGGGTTTCCCTTCCTGTGGTTGGAAATATCCAAGGAACCTGTAAAATAAAGAGGTTCAAGTTATATGAAGTTGACAACCATAGATAAGATGGGGAACTGAGCTTCATAACCTCACAAGTTAATGGCATCCTGCTTTTCACCATCTGTGTATGTATTGCTGTAATAGCGCTTAATTGACTTCAAAAACTCTTGGGATTGTGTGGTTGCCTTCCACTTACCATGTCTCTCTGGAAAAACCTGTAAAAAAGGAAGATTAAATGTACCTTTACAGAATACTACACCATACAAAAGTTTGGTATCTAAAACATTTCACAAGCTATATTTTACATATAATATTGCTTACCGTATTATGAGCAGCAGATCCACCATATTGTAATGCCAATGCATCTCCCATATTTTGATACATATCCATCAGAGCCTCTGCTATACTGCTGTGTGGATCAACCTTGGGAATATCTGACAGGCCCAAGGAGAATAACTGATGACCTAAGGCAGCCAAGCCATAAGCATATTGAGCAACATTTGTCCGATCCAAGCAGTCAATACAGTTTGTTCTCAAAACCCCACTCTGATATCTTGGTTCCTTTCTATCTTTGCCATCATTTTGACCCTCTTCTTGTACAAATTCAATCTGTTTACTGCTCTTTGGTTCAATCTCTGTTAACTTTGGCAATTCACTTAAGTCAGTCAAAGATTCTCTCAACTCTTTCGCGGGCGACAAAACTTTTGGCGCCAAAACATCTCTGTCTGTAAGAACACTGTAGAAGAAATCTGATCGCTTCAGTGGTAGAATTTATTTTGCTTGCATGAATAATCATATAATATTTGTGATTTTTCATCTAAAGATAAGAAACACCATAATTTGAACACATTCCACAGTACATCACAAACACTCTTATCGGCATGTTTAATGAAAACAACCTTCTCACATTTATGCATAAGCAACTCCATAAATCACAAATATAAGTGAGTGATAGTTCCACTAGCAGTCAAAACATATTATTTGAGCTCACATTATACAGTAAATCACTCACTAGATTTTAGTTTCTGTCACACCAATTGATAATAATAAGACTTCTTTCTCCACTGTATGAAGTCAAAGGAAAATATTGATGCCCAAAAACAGGAACGGACGGAAATGATGGAAGAAGGGTTTCATGGGAGGTTGAAAAGGAAGGGAAAAAAACTATATCAGAAGGTTCAACATACAATTAATGGACTTGGGAAAGATGAAAGATCCTCCACTGAAATCCACTGGCTACATTTTCACGGGACATATTCCTACCACTATGGACAATATAGATATCTCCCAGTCATATTCACTATGGTCAAGAAAATTTTGGATTCATATCCATAATAGCAGATCTCATAGCCACAATCACTATGATCAAGCTACTGCAGATAAATATCCTGTGTTCAACTTTTCTAAAGCCTTGCTATCTTCCATGTGATATTGACGAGTGCATCTCTGTTTTGATCAGTTATTCACAATCATTTTAGTGAATTTTCATCTATGTCAAGATTTTGTGGATTTTCATCTTAAAACTAAAGCAATGAGTTACGGAAATGTGGTTATCTTTCTTCATAGACAAGATAACTATAAATTTTGTGGAAGTTTGCATTGCAGTAGCTTGTTATTGATTCAGTTTGAAACCTTTTGGTATTGGATATGCATGCAGAGAATGAGAGAGAAAGAGATCCTTACTTTGAGCTCAAATCCACACTAGAATGATGAGTGCTAGTCTTCACAACTGAAGGTCTGCCGGTATAATAATACCCAGTTAGATCGAGTGCTTGACTAGCAACTCTCCCAAGCACTGCTAAAACATTTGCAGACTTACTGCAAATCAAAGAATGATCCATAATGTCTCTGTAACATGATCGTAAAACTGAACTTTTATGGTATTCATCTACCTTTTTGCAAACTTATGGAAGTCCCAATGAATGAAATGTAATTTCTCTCCCTCTGCAAAAATCTGGTTCAGATAGCCAACAGCAGTTGCAAATTCACGGCGCAGCATCATTTCGCGAGGTCTCTTCTCAACAGTCTGATTGGCGAGACAATTTAACTTTTGAAAGTAAGTGAATGCCATCCATCCAGTATGCATAACTGAGAAAAGATACAACACAATACACAATTGCCAGAAAGAACATATATTCAGATTTTGAAGCACCTTGATAAGATTAAGGACAATGATAGGACTTCCATAACGTTTTGCAAGGTCTTCGAAATGCAGTTTTGTTGCCTGATAGGTTGGATCATTCACTTGCACTACAACCATAAAAATCAATTTGTGTATGTGTTACGATTTATTTGAGATCTATTGGTAGGAAACAAAGTTAAACCAAAACTCACATATAATGTCTGGTTTTGGACTGAGGCGAGATGCTTCTTGAGACCAGAAAAGAGGAATGGAGCCCCGCATTTGCACAACAGATGAGACTTCCCATCCCATAATCCCAGACTCTTCCTTTGATATTATTTGTTCTGTTTCTACATCATTTGCTACTCTCCCTTTGTCATTAACTCCTCTTTTAAGGTATCTGCATCATCATGGAAACCTCATTCACAAATAGCATAACATTAATAGAATATAAAAAGAAGGTCGTCAGTCCTGTCTTACCTTGTCCCTGCAAAGTGGCGAGATCTTCTTGCAATGAGAGTAACAGAAAAAACCCGCCCAAAAATGGACATCTTTACCTGAACCATAGACATGCACTTTTCTATAAGAAAACAGAACACTGTTGAATGCACATATAAAAAGAGCACTAATGAAATGTACAAACAAAAATAATGGTTTCAATTGAAAGATCAAAGACAATTTGCAGGTGATCTCAGGAATATTAAATACGGTATAAATATACCTAAATGCAACTCTGCACAAATAATTTCAGAGATGGGATGGTACCATGCTTTTCCATCTTTAAACAGTAAAACTAAGGCTAATGAGACACATTTGGGATTATTCCTACTGAAACCGGCCTTCAGATAGTTTCAAAATGATAGAAAACAATTTTACATACACACACTGATTAAACCCATCTAACAGTAGATCCATAAATTATGCAGAAAAACCCAATTGTTTTGCCTGCATCAGAAACCCTAAGGTTTGGCATGGATAATAAGATCTTGTTTTGTAGATAAGATGTTACAAACAGAAACTTGGAGGAAACAAAGATAAAAAATCCGTCACCTCCAAAAAGTATGTCAAAGCCACGAACAAGCATCATAGTAATATTTGCAGTCCACAGCTGAGAACACGCATATAGCTAAGGACTTATAGCATACCATCCAGCAAGAGTGTAATCCAGAGTTAAGCATGCTAAAAATTTGATCAATGTAATTTGTGACTATTTATCAGTGCAGCCACAGTTTGCTTTTCAACATTTTTATTTAACTTTAGCACAACATATTCTTATGTTTCTGCTGCTTTCAATTTTACTGCTGGACAACGGATGTTTTCTCCCACCAATATAGAGTAACTTCAGTTCATCTTTTCTATAGATGCATCAGAAACTAATAAAAGCGAAGTACTTTCACAATATAAAGAATAATCCTCAAAAGGTAGAATCCCGCATTCAAGAAAGTTGAAATGAAATAGAAGGCATTACTTTCTACATGATGAATGCACAATGATGCTACCTAAGTTGCTTCTCAATACCCAATTGTAGCACAGAAAAAAAATCTTTTCATTTGATGTTTAGAATTACATCCCCCCCAATCCAACAATAGAGTTTGTACAATGCATGTGTTGAACACCAATATATTAATTTCCAGTAATAATTGATATCACCATTTACATGATTCTTTATGAATTGATAATATAAATTCATCCTCGTTCAAGGCAGTATTCCTCATTTTTTTCCACCTATGTTGCACATCTCCACCTGGAATACTTGAATCTGTGGATGAGTGCGATTGGTTGACATATGCACTTCATTATGTTTCTTATGACTTGAACCCAAGTTGAAATTTTTACAATTTAAAGTCTAAAAATGTGTTTCTAAAGTCGAAATATTCCCAGCACACATTTTATCTTCTAAAACATGGCATGCAAGAAAAGGAAGAGAAAGCATGTGCACATAAGCTGCTACTGTCTAATTGAACAAATAATTTGAGAAAATGGTTCAAAAAGGACTGACAAGATATGGGAAGTAAACAATAGTACATATGCAAATTTCGTGTGACAAATAACACTTGACAGAAGTTGCAAATTTTTATTAAATGACTAATTCATCAGACGCAGAAGGTAAGAAAGAATTACAAGAATACTCACTTGTTCAAATGATCCATGCACGAGAGCAATCGTCCATCTGTTGTTGTTGAGTCGTTGACGTATAGTCCGGGTTAAAAAAGAATTCCAAACAAACATGTTTTCATATGGCATCCTCTCAGCCTCATCAACAAGCATATTCCTTTGTAAGCTTTGCATAATTGGGTATGTGCAGCTAAAAAAGAAGTCCTTAGTCAAGTCCACACTTGAAAGCAACTTCTTATACCTGTAAATATCTCTGGTCTTTTTAAAAATTTCTCTCCCCTTCCCAACCTCCCTTGATTTATTTAGTTAAATTTACTTTGTTTTGTTGTTCTCAAAGATGAGACAACATGTTAAGATGTAATCTGTTGTTCAGTTCCATAGGCCATTTTGATCTCCTAAATATGTTCATATATCTTCCTTCTATGTCTAATTTCATTATACTTTATCTTGGACTTGCATAAGATTCGCATGAATGTAACTTCTGGTTTCATAAGCCATTTCAGCCTTTTTGAAGCACGCCTAGGATTTACACTTCTTTAAGAGCAAAGACTCAGCAACAGCTTTGTGACATATCAGCGAAATATAACCCCCAAACTCAATTGAGGATCCACAAGCATGATATTCTTATGCAAAGTGCTTGTATCATGTCCATAACCAACTTCTCATAACGCAGCCATCAGAGTCTCACTTCACTACCACCACATTTCTCACTTCACACAAGGTTGGGAAGGCCATCCAGAACCATCAGCAAGATCACACAAGACTACAAGGTGAACACCTCATATATGTGTCCTTAGTAAAGGATGGTTCTGACACATGGACCATGCATATGAATGTGCCTATCCACGAGTCAAGAGACCCCTCCAACTAGGAAACTATCCGATTTCCATGATTGGTCCCACAATGCCAAACTTTGTGAAGTCGCATGGCTTAGGCAGGTCTTACAGGACTTTACCTTCCACATCATCGGACTAGTTCAGATCATTTGCGAGAACCTGAGCAACATACAGTTAGCAAGGTTCCAATTTTCTATGACTGAACAAATCACATTGAGGTGCATTATCACTACAACTATGGGTGGATCATCACAGAAGACATAGATCTCAAACATATCTAGACCAATGATAAGACAACAGATATTTCCACAAGGCCCTCAGCATGCACAAATTCAGATAATTTTCAACGGCCCAAGGCCTATATGTCCACTCAATTTTCGACAGCCCAAAGCCTATTTTTGGACAATTCATTGACCTCTTTGGACAGTGCATCGATGGGGTAACAAACTACATCACACATGGAAACAGCAAGGGTATCAACATATTAGGTGCACCCGTCTACATTATTCTTTATGCTGATAACATAATCTTGATATGTGAATCTCATGCTATTGAGTAAGCAGATATGCATAAATACCTCTAGAAGAAAGAATGAGCTAATTGTGTCATCAGGGAGTGGAATCTGAAGAGCCCTATGTTTGTCATTGCACTGTTTTTATGAAATAAGAGGGAGATACCACTGCCTCTTTAAGGAAGGCTTTGGCCCACTAGCACGGTAATGGAATGAGGACCAATAGTGATTGTGGCCTTTCTTGCTAGAAGTCAAGATACTCAAGACATTGTTGAAGGACAACAATGCAGCCACACAAGTTCATTAACAAAGAACAATCACAATCTTCTTCAGCCCCGTCACTCCTATTAATCCTACAAATCAATCAAGGGGTACACAACGAGATCCTGACCAGGACATTGCAAAGGGATTATAATAGATCGGACAATAGCAATTTTTCATGCATATAGGCCCTGGTATCATGGACCAAGATCTCACCACCATTATCATTGACAAATAAAGGTTGTTACCTTCCACCATCACCGGTGGTTCCCTTGCTTCTGAAACCTCTCCATTTTGGATCATCCTATGCAAGCAATCTTTTGAAGACAAAATTACAATATATCTAACTTTAGAATTTTACATGTATAGATGACAAAATTCTTTAGTCACATTTTATCCTATTTTTATTTACTTTTTTACTTAGTTACATTTATTTTGGTTTGCTCTCAAAGATGAGCAACAATTAAGAGGTAAGCTCTTGTTTGGGTTTATCGGCCATTCTGGCCTCTTAAAAGACATTAATATATCTTTCTTTCTTTCTGAAATGATGAATGGAACTGCAGCCACATATATAGAAACTTTATACCCAAAAGATGGCCTACTACAAAGATCTGTTCATGAACATATCAAAGGATGGAATCATCCAAACCCCGAGGCACATTGAAATCTATGTCACATTGCACCCATAAAGCAATAAGCCAACTCAAAGTTTCCTCCCACCAACTAGAGATTGAAGCAAGACAAGCACTTCAAAATGCTTAGAGCTGAAAAAAATTACAAATTATGTGAATGGGAGATAAAAAACAAGGAGCACTGTGTGTGGATGCACATCAGAGAGGCATATTGTACATATTCCACCATCAGTCGATAAATCGTGGAGAAGGCTGACCCACAACAGTTTGGCCAAATCTTTCTTGAGCTTCAAAAGCATGGGCAATCAACCCTTATTTTAGCATGCAGGATGCAATGGCACAATTGTACAATCATCTGAGTTTTTCTTCCATAGCTCCACACCTTCACTAACAACATGCCAAGAAATCACCATAGCACGAGTAGAGGATTGCCAATGATATAGAAACCATGAGTACAAATATGTAAGGCACATGGAGACTAGTACCACCACCAAAACATCAATATCATTGCTCACCATGTCTAATCCACACAAGGATATCGACATGTACTTGTTCAAGGTGGTCATAACCTCGTTCAACGGCACCTACCACCCTCAGATACAATGTCCAATTACCACTGCTCCAACCTAAACATATTAGTTATGCACTTGATGCTTATAAACCATCTCCAAAATCATTCCACCACATGCATTAAGATCATGATCATGATCATGAAGCTTTAGGGAAATCTAGAGCTTTTATTTCCCTCTCAGTATGGATGACATGAATTCGCCCATATTTGTAATCATGATTTATCCCATAGGCTGATTTTGACCTCTAGAAGTCATCAACATATGATGCTTTCTTTCTCGTTCAGTCTCATAGGCAATTTTGGCCTCATCACCCTTGTCACCGAAAAATAAAGGCCATCGTCACCCAGTGTGAAGGTTCTTCCCTCATGCTGGGTGATGATGGCCTTTAATTTTTATATCTAAGTTTAGAATCTTAATTTCTTACATATGTAGATTGATTAGTACCAGATGTTTAGTTTATTTATTTTGATTTGTCGTCTCAAAGACAAGAAAACATTGTAAGATGTAAACTCTTGTTTGGTCTTAAAGACCATTCTGGCCTCTTAAAATACAGTAATACAACTTCTTGCTTTCTTTCTTTCTTTCTTTCTCACAGAAATATTATAAAAGATAACCATGATCCAAGTTATCATAGTAATATTATAATTCAAGATCTTCAATGACACAAACCTTAACTCAGCCTTGGTGTTTGAAGCTTCTGTCTGTACAGTAGAATCTGGAATTGTATAGATCTGGCTCTCCTCGATACCATATATTGCATGGTTAGAAATGGTTCCCACTTGTCGCCGCTTCGTTACAAGAATGAGATAGTATGATCCCAAAAATTTAATGCAACCTGTATTATTAACAATGTTAAGACAACTTAAACATTAAGAAACAAGGTAATATGATTCCAAAATGTTAACATAACCTATATTGTTAGCTTTATTAGCCCAAGATTTTTCATTGAGGCACATGGATGAAGGTAAACGTTAAACATTAAGACATGAGAATCACAAAGGATGATCCCAAAATTCTAACACCAGGTAGTCATCATAGCATTAGACACACATAATTGCAGTTTAGACATTATGGTAGAGGAAGAAATTAACACAGACACGCAACACTTATTGACAAAAGAGTGACATTTGAACCTGCAATCCCAAAAGCTTTGGTGACAAATTTGAGACCACCCGTGGATTTGTTCCCATCACCAATTCGTTGCCGCAAATCATTGCATTCTTGTTCAGTATATACAACAGGGTCTTCGCTCATGTTTAATTCAAATGGCTCAGATCTATCAATTTTCAAGACTCTCCAATATCTCTTGCCTTTATCACTGCCAATCAAGTAGAACCTCTAGAATAGAAATTAAAAAATATATATTAGAACTCAAAAGTAAAATAACAAACACATAAATAAAGGAAAAAAAAAAGCGTGTGAGGACATTTTACTGACCGAAAATAAGACAATGAATAGATCAAATTTAAACATAAAAAACAGAATGGTAAGAAACATTTACCCATAAAACATGCTAAATTAAAGATTAAAAGTGTATATACTAACCTGTCTTGTTTCGTAAAGCCTGAATTTTTCCAAAGGTTGATTTCGTTCATCTATTTCTTGACTCGCTTCTACTTCTTCTTCTTTAGGTTTAGGGCTAGCGACCCTGAGCTGATGCATAGCTTCAGGGAAGGGAGAAACTTGATGAAAACAAGATACGAGTTCCTAGTTTCTCGGTCGATTTCTTCACATGGGTTCAAATTTCTTCAGGTTTTCAACGCAATTATGATCTGGTGTTTGCAAAGAGAAGAGAGAATTAGGGAGAGAGAATGAAACAAACTGACAAAAAAGCATATATGTATCATATATATATATATAGAGAGAGAGAGAGAGAGAAATTATTGCATTATGCATATGGACAAGGCATATGATCATGTGGATTGGTCATTTATAGATAAGTTAATGTCTCGTTTGGGTTTTGGTGATCGGATGTCTTAAGTTTAATGGTCATATGATGGGAGTATTTTGTTCACGCATGATGTTTAATGGAGGATTAACCCAACCTCTTTCTATTCAAAGATCAATTAGACATAGGCGCCTAGTTAGTCCTTTACTGTTCACAATTAATATGGTTGTGGAGGAAGAATTGCTTGGACTGAGGTTGCCATCGGGGAAATCATGTATTGTTCCAGCTCTCGTAGATAACCATATCATGTTTTCGGTACTTAATCAAGAAAATATTAGTAAGGCAAGAGATGTGTGGGAAATGTTTTCAAATGCTTCAGCGTTTAGAATTACTATGCATAAATTTGTCCTCATTTCATGTACAAAACAAGATGTGTTAAGAGTTGGGTGGTTAGGAATGTTAGTACATTATGGTATGATTTGTCGTCACCTTGGATATCCAATTGGGGTGGAAATTTCCCAAGTGAAACTTATTGAGCAGGTATCTAAAAAAATTAGAGGATAACTTTATGTATTAGAAGTCTCAATTATGGCATTTTCATGTACAACTTAAGGTGGTCCAATTGATTATGGTCTCTATAATATCTTATTGTCTTCCTTTGTTAGCATGTTTGAAGAAAGCTCTTGAAATGGTGTTACACTCAATGCAAATGTTGTTATGCAAGAGAAAAGGGAAAACTAGCATGTCATAGTTGACATGGGATCATGTCTGTACTTCGAAGTTTCTCCTTGGGGGATCAATATTGAATTCATATGAGCATATGGTGGTTTGTCAATTTACCTTCATTCGATTTTATGTTTGAAGGTGTGTAACCTTGGATGACATACTTTATAGAGAAGATAAGAATTAAGCTTGGAAACCTGACGCTTGAACTAATTAATTGGTGGAATGTCATTAATTCTGAAATGAAAGGCATGTCAAACGCGTAGGTTTTGTGATAGTTAATCATTTATGGACATCTTGTCTTGGCAAAGTTTGTTAGATTTTTTGCAATGACATCCTCCACAAAAAAAGGGGATGTGCCAATTCATTACAAAATGGACGTTTTAGCAACATCAAAGTTGTGGAGGTGGGAAGGCGATTAACTTCTTTACCTTCAATTTAATTGTGGAGGCGGGACGCTATGTTCGTGTCGCAAAGAAGATTAATGGTCTTTTGAACAACAAGATGATCATTTTGTATTCCAAGAGGTTATACCTTTATTTGGGATAAGTTGTGAGGATTATTATCATCATCTAAACCAAATCTTGTTTTAGATTGTCACCTCAAGAGATTGATTGGACATTTGTTGGAAATAGGAGGTTGACTATGATATCAACAAATGATGATTCCCGCAAGTTGATTGGAAAACTTAAGTGGATGGAAGAAAGGGTTGTAACAATATGGGGCTTCCATTAGCCCATTACCTAGTGGTTTCATGTAATCATGGCAGGTTGGAGTTCTAGATTGATGTTACAAGATAAGGTATTCATTTGGAGAGGTATAGTTGGAGATAAGAGTCAACGATGGCTCAGTTCAAGCCTAAATCGAGTCGTTAAACTAGTTTTTAAATGGTTTGGCGGTTCGGTTTAGGATTGAGCTTCATAAATCGGTTTGGGAAGGCTCAAGCCAAACCGAACCAAATTGGGCCAAACTAGTTTACAAAGCGGTTTAGGCTTAACTGGTTTGGTTCAAGTTTGAAAACTTCCAAACCGGTTAACCCGAAACTGGACCGTTGTCAATTCCTAGGGATGCTTTAAAGAGAAGAAACATTGTTAGAGGAATGTGTTTCATTTGTTCTCTGGAATCAAAACATAGTCGACATAGATTTCTTTCATGCCCGATGGCTAAAATAGTTTGAAGGTGTATCGACTTAGTGTGGATCTCTTAGACTAGAGTAAAACTATCTTCATTTAATTGGGTTTTTGCACCTATGGATAACAATGGAGTGATGCCTCATTTCCAAATTATTTTTTAGTTCTTCAAGTATTTGGGGCAATGGTTTAATTGGAATATGCAGAATGTATTCACTTTTCATTTGCAAATAAGAGTGAGAAAATATGTTGTAAAGTTAAAAGGATTTCTTTTGTGCCAATTGACAATGTTAAAGAAGTCATAGAATCTCAACCTTGAAGAGGTCCAAGTTTGCAAGGTCATATGAAGTTTTTAAGAACCTTTGTAAATCCTTGCCTACATCTGCATGTTACATTTTGTGAACGCCTCTAAATGAATAGGTGTTTATCTTCTTCACATATATTGTTAGTGGAATTTTCTAGTGCTAAACTTTTATGCACATAGTAAGCTTGCCTATGTCATGAGCACATGGCCATTATGGCGTCACCCAGGCTTGAACCTAGGACCTTGTAATCCATAATTGAAAACCCCAACGATTATGATAACTTATTGTTATATGAGAAGTAAAAGCTATTATTGTAATATATTGATTATTGTAAAAGCTCTGGATCATTCTAAAACGTCCTAGAACATCTTAGAATGTTTTCGTTTTAGAACATTCTAGAGCATTAAGAAATCTCTAAGCTATTCTATAGGAATCTATAAATAGAGATACATGTATTCTCAAATCAATTCGAATCAACACCAATCTTAAGCTCTCATCACCTACCTTGTATCCATTCTCATTCTATCATACATTCATTCTTCTCTTATCATTTCATTCCTCTCTTCTTATGATCATTTTATATCTTTCTTCTATCTTTTCTCTTGGTTCTAACAGTCTACAAATTGTAAATTGACATCACAAACTATTTGAATATGGCCTAACATGGATGTATGACATGTGTGCAATGGTGCCCACCCCTCGTATACCAAAATTCAAAGTCTTGTATATGCCATGGTTATCGAAATTATTTGTACTAAAGGTTATATTGCTAATTGGTTCCACTTCTAGCCCTAATTTGACTCTTAATGCAAAGTTACGCAATTCCTATAACAAGAAATGTATGAAAAAAATTTGTATGAATTACCTTATTTCGTTGGCTAGTGATCATTTGATTATCAATGATTGGTTGGTATTCACCATATTTGTTGTAACTAACATGAAAATTTAGATGAATATGGCATATACTACAACCTATACAAGTAGTAGAAATAGTACAATGAGCAGCAAAAGAGGGAAAAAAATATTGTTGGTCAAACTAGAAATTATATATCCATTACCTAAATGCATGCTTATAAGTGTCCCGCCCAATAGATTGACAATGGTGCTGCTACAACCAAGCCTAGAACCTACACATGATGGGCTAAAAATTTGCATGTGTGATAAGCAGGTCCAAATGGTTAAGATGATCATGGTAATGCAATAGCATGTAGGAGCAGTGTTTAAGATTACCGTGGAATGCAATTGTCTCGCCCAATAGATTGACAATGGTGCTGCTACAACCAAGCCTACACATGATGGGTTAAAAATTTGCATGTGGGATAAGCACGTCCAAATAGTTAAGATGATCATGGTAATGCAATATCATACAGGAGCGGTGTTTAAGATGATTATGGAATGCAATTGCATACAAGAGTGGTGTTTACGATGATTATGGAATGCAATTGCATACAAGAGTGGTGTTTAAGATGATCATGGTAATGCAATAGCATAAGCATGCCATCAAGTTGAGGGTAAAAAAACCATATCATCATGGTAAGAGAAAACAGTAGACATCATATGCCACGTGATAATTGGTAGCAATCTAGAAGCCATTCACATAATAAAAATAAAGCATCAATAACCACATGTCTTTTTTGGGTGTATATTTCTTTTTAAACATGAATTGAGTTTATTGTCATTGGTATCAAACCCCATTTTAACTTTATCAACATAAATTGGTAGTATCCTCAAATTTTGTCATCATAAGATGGTGGTATCAAGGTCAAGCTATCATAAATTGGTGGTGGTATCAGACTCCAGTTTATCACAAATTGATGCTATCCAAGGCTAGACTAATTAATTAGTGTTTGTTTAAGGTGTAGTATAAGTAAACAAGATATATTTCTGGGATGCAAGGTATTTTACTAACCTAGAAAAATGAGTTGGGCTCACCAAAAAACTGCCGGAAATTTTCACTTTGCCAAAATCAACTGAATTTGCTGTACATGTGGGTATAGATTCCATTTCTCCACGGTAAAAGAATAAATGAAGAATCAGCTGAAGTTCTCGCTCTCTCTCGTTTCAATTGAGGATGAATTAGGTACATAAGACTTAGCCATCGTGTCTATAGAGTTGGAACTTCTTTAAGACCTGAGAGACTAGCATTGAGTTGTTTACTGTCTGGTTTGATTAAGACATTCCGGAGTGCTTGCCATGCCATAAATGTCACTGCAGATGCAGGTATATACCACATCACTCGAGGAAAACTTCCTTTCCAAAACCCACGAAATCCCTCGGTTCTCCATATGCTCTGAAATGCATCTTGCCATCCTTTGTACCTATTAAGGAAAAATTACTTCTGTTTTTATTCTCATATAAACACAATGGTGGGTAACATAAGTGGTGAATCTTGTGATGCTTTGTACCATTGAAGTCATGGTTTTAGCATAGTTTAAAATCTCATAAATAGCTCCTAAAACAAAGACTTTGAAATTGACATATTTTCAATATTTTAAAGAGTGAAACTCATGAAGTATGACACATTGATATTCTTCTGTTACTACTTTAGGTACGATGTAACCGTAGAGAAATTGCTTGCCACATGCAACAAACAAAGTGACCTCGTATAACCAGAGTATATACATAATCTTTGCATTATGAGACACTTGTATGGACATCCTAAAAAAAATGGGCAAGCTTCCATGAGAAAGAAGTAGCAAACCCTAGTTATGTAAAGTTACAAATATGCAACGTTTTAAAAACAATATTCATAACTGGCATTCCACACAGACAATGAGCATTTATCAAAATTCAAAGTACATAAAACTGTTTATGAGCATTCAGCTTTTTAGTCAAAGAGAAAAAGATTACTGCTTTGTAGATCCTTGAACTTGAAGTCTTGTTTTTATCACATCAAGAGGGGTTGTCAGAAAAGCAGATAAACCTACATATACCCAGTTTCCCATTCATGATTTGATTTCTTCAGATAATTTTGCAGATTAAACACCATAAATTAATGTATACCTCCTGCAGCACCTCCCATTACCAGATCCTCAATACCTGTAACAGCAAATTCCTTTACATTTGTTGGATCTTTACCAGATTTAACAGCTTGAGCAAGGCCTTCATAGAATACAATCTGTAAGGTTCAAAAATACGAAAGTCTAAATGAACCTTCTTGGATAACGTCTTCAAAAGAGGAAGAAAAACTATTTAGCCATCTGAATTAAATTACGTTTTAATAAACACAAAGACTTACCATCAACCCAGCAAAAGGAACATCCCTCCCAAGCGTCGATGCGAACCTGCCATGAAGTGAATTCCAACCAATCTTACAAATATTAATGAGTTATCTGTTTGATTTGATCAAGAGCATGCCAATTCAGTATAAAGATTTAATACTGCAGAGCTGGCTGGTACAAATCAAGATTACAGAAACTATGTAAACTAAGAACATCCTGCGTGTTTAGGCATCGTTTTGAAGTTCAATACACAAGGAAAAAAGGCCAAAATACCCATGAGTTTTTCCTTATTCCCCAAATGCTGAAAAATGAGACTGAATCTGTAACTCAAGCAGGTTCGCTTACCCTGTAAATAAACCCCTCAAACCCTCTTTCTCAACAATGGAGACAGCCGCATGTGAAAATCTTCGATAATACTGAGCTTCAGTATCGTTGGAGGCTCTAACTTGAGAGTTTTTGGCCACCCAATTACTTTCCACTCCCTGAATCTGCATTCTTTGCTTAATGACCTCACAAGGAACATATATAATAGATCCAACCGTGTCTCCTGAAGAGAAAATCCAATAAACCCATGGCATTATGGCACAGTATCACATATCCTCAGCTATAAAAACGTATTGCTTGAGCATACCTAAATATCTAAAACATAATAACAGGTTCCATAAGGAGGCATTAAACAGGACGGATATAAGAAATAGGCCTGCTTTGGAATATTATATTTGCAAGATTCAGGGAAAACGTTGCGATCGATCATTTAGTGCCTCAGAAATGGGTTCAATATTTACAGCAGATAATAATTTTGCAACACAATCAACCACAATCTTTTTGCCTTGAAATGCAAAGAAGTTTACATATAAAGTGATTAGCAATGTGCAAGATCAATCAAAGCTTTATATGAAATTTAATAGAAGGGCAGTTAAACAAATAAGCATCTGATAATAGCTTTAACACATTGAAGGCCGGATAAAACTTAAATGAAATGGATGAAGAATTTTGATTACTATTGTTTGAGGCCATAAACTTTATATGCAATTTCATAAAAGATGTTCTACGCAACAAACAACTAATAGTAACTGAGGTCTTTCAGTAAAGTTACATCCAAGATCAAATAATACTTAAATGATGATTCATATGGGATGATATATGAATTTAAAAGAAAACAGTTGAGGGTATATAACATGCAATTCATTTCTTGGGTACTAAAAACTGAAAGTTGAAGGTATGCAACTTATTTGGTACAATTACTATATATCTAAACGAAAGAAAATGAGAGATTATATCAATTTTTATTTCTGTGTACTAAAAACAAAATGCTTGAAGGCACTAGCTTACTGTTGGTAACTCTGTCGACAAAAATGGTCTTCCACAATTCCATGCAGTTTAATGAGAAGGGATGGTATTCCCCCGATGAGGGTTGTAGATTTGTCACTGATTCAATGTGGGCATCATGAACCAAGAGGGAGAAGGATGCAATACTTCTCTGGATTATTATTCATGGTGTTGCACGAATAAGGGTAGTAAAAGCAAACTGTGTGAAGGCGCCAGCTTATCACTGGTAACTCTATTACAAATATGGTCTTCCACAGATGTACACATTTTAACGAGAATGGATGAGGGTTGTAGATTTGTCACTGCATGATGTGGAGGCATCATCAACTAAGAGGGAGAAGGATGCAGTACCTTTCTGGATCCTTATTCATGGTGTTGCAAATAATTTAGGATCTATTGCTCCATGAGATAAACAACACAATGCAATGCACCTTGTCATGCATTCGAGACTGTTTTCTTCCATAGTAATCCATGCACAACTGGAACATTAAGCTCGTGGTGTCAAGACACTTTGTGCCACGATATGAAAAACAACTAAAATCACACATTTGTAAATAAAGTGTGAGAACATGTTTCAAACCATGTAAGTCGGCATTGTGAAGACCTGTAACTATCGAAGATATAGTAGTAATAAGCATTAGGGACTCCATATTAGGTCTTAGATATGGTAAAATGCACATGTATATATATAATTTAAGTTAAAACATAGCTTCATGTGTGCGCCACATTGTAGCATGCGGTATCTTAGGCATACTTATAATGCATCTCCTTTAGAGTTTTTTGGTTTTTTGGGGAAGGGGGAAAGATAGATATGGGGTATTCAGGTGTAATTCTTATTGAAATATAAAGAGTGTACTATAAGGTTTCATCAGAGTTTATTGTACTATAAGATTTCATCTTTTTCTTAATTTTCTTTTAGGTCACGCGTAATATAAGAACATCTAACCTATTCTCGGCCTCTTAAAAGACGTTAATATATCTTTCTTCTTTCTTTCTATCTAAATATGACCAAAGTGGAAAAGAACAAAGTGATCCGAACTGATATTATTAACTTGGAAAACAAGATAACATGGATCAGCCCCAGAATACCACTTGGTACAAAGATGGCCCATTATAAGACACGCTTCTTGTGAGAAAAGCTGTTAATAGCAGCAGCGGAAGACTTAAAACTAAATAGACACAGCCAAGCTGTGAGAAGGCTGTTAGACAGCAGTAGAAAAAATGGTTGCAAAGAGCAAAGACACAGCCAAGGAATAGAGCTTGTTTTTAAGTAGCAACAAAGAAAATGAAAACTATACAAAAGAGGCTGGTATAGCCTATTTATACAAAATTGGGGAATGTGGGTGAAATGGCTGTTTGGTAGTTAAGTGACTCTTGTACTACCAAACAGGTACAAAAAACTAGGAATAAAAGGGAATATCTTGGAAAAGGTAGAAGAGAGAAAAGGCATTTAAAGCATTGCAGATTCTAGAGAGAGAAGGCATTTAAAGAGTTGCAGATTCTAGAGAGAGAAGAATCTGAGAAAAGAGAGAATGTAGTACAGAGATAATAAATATGAAAGAGAGTGCAGGTCTGGAGCTGCCACCCTCCAACACTTCTTACATACATCGGAGGATGGATTCGTTATCAAGCCACCTTATATGGACATACATCTATCCTATGCGCTGCGTAGTAGTGTGATAGGCCAGCTGCGAACTTCATCACATCAGCTACAGATTGAGGTAGGCAGATATACACGACTACCTCTAGAAGAGAGAATTTGCCAATTGTGTCATCAAGGAGTGGAATCTGAGGAACATTATGTTTGTCATTGTAGTGTCTTTTATGAAATGAGAGGGAGATACCATTACCTCTTTAAACAAGGCTTTGGCCCACTATGCAAGGTAATGGAATATGAGGACCAACGATGCCTAGGACTTTTCTTGCTAGAACTCAAGAGACATCGGGAAAAGTTGTTGAAGAATACAACCACACAAGCTCATCCACAAAGAACAATCACAACTTTCTTTAGCCCCATCACTCCTACTAATGCTACAAGTCCATCACGGGATACACAAATGGGCCCCAAACCAGGACATAACAAAGGGGTTACAATTGATCGGGCAATAGCAATTTGCTGAGCACATAGGCCCCGGCCCCATGGACCACAACCTCGACACCCTTGTCATCGACAGATAAAAGCCATTATCTCCCACCATTGTAGGTGCTTCCCTCGCTTCGGAGACATTTCCATTCTGGATCGACCTATGCTAGAGATCTTTCGAAGACAAAAGCCACAATATACCTAACTTGAGAATCTCACATGTGCCAAAAACCAGATTCCCTCGTTTCTTCTCTTTTCATCGTATTTACTTTTATATTTACTGTGTAATACTTATTTTATTTTGATTTGTTCTCAAAGACCAGAAAACACTCAAGATGTAATCTCTTATTTGGTCTTATAGGCCATTTTGGCCTCTTAAAAGACGTTAATATTTCTTTCTTTCTTTCTTTCTATAACTCATGTTTACTTCCATTGTGCTATGATTTGTTTCATATTTTAAACCTCAACGTTCCCATATCATGTTATCTCTATACCTTTCCTACCATTATTACCCTAGTTCAGTCTCTCCTCTCATGATAGGCCATGCCCCTGTTGACAAGCATGCAACACCGTTGTCATAATTGAGAAGAGAACTTAAACCAAAGTCATTCTAAACAAAAAAGAAATGGTTCTAGAGTTAAAAAGGAGCTATTGCAAGGATGCCTAAAAATCCAATTACCTCATTTAACGATCGTTTCCACAGAGAAGTTCAGATCAATGAATATTCCTAGGTATCTATATATTTTGCAAATTGAAGTTCTTCACCCCAATTTTTAAAAAAAGTTCTGAAAATAACAAAGATACCAACATGCTGAAAGAGCAAAAACTCTGTAGAAAGCAATATATGTACTCTAGCATTTCAGCAGCACATTCACTGCATATGTTTACAGTTTCACCCATTTCATGCTACACCTTTCAGCTAGATGCTATATAGATAGTTACATTGTGAAAAAGACCAAGAAAATGCAGCTCCATTATGATAGTGAACTAAGACATAAAAATATGTGACCTTTACCAGTAAATTTATAAAAAAACAAAACGAAGAGCTACTTAAATCGACATCCTTCCAGAAAGATAGATAACAGCAGAAAGAGATGAAAGGGAAAACGTCTCAAGATAGATGTATCTAGTGACCCTATAGGCCACGTATCAGATATTAAACAGAAGAGTAACAGCATAAGGGAAACCACCAAAAACTAAAATTCAAATGTTTTTCCAGGAGTCCATCTGCAAGTATAACAGGAATATATATCAGAAAATCAATGAGTTGTTGAGGCTCGAAATTTTCCTAAAGTTGAGATGCTCGAAAATGTCTAATAATTTAAAGGCCTACATCTCCTTGTCAAGAGATATTCTCCAACCACCAAAACTGAAACTGGAGAGGGGATAGCATGTTTCCATAAACCAAATTGAGTGTATGTCCATTGTCCAGCCAAATTTCTGATTCTTTTCACTATTATGGACTCAGCCCTGTCTCCCATAGATCATATTGGTCTTCTACAGGAAAACTATATATCTATCTATACATCAGTATCAAAATTGTGATACCCATCTTATGTTAACCATGGACACAAAATTCATAAGGGTTAAAGTGCATACCAAAAGCGCCAGCACAAAAATGTGACACTGGCCCATCAAGAGTTGGATGGTTCTCACTTATCCACTTTCTTGTGATCTCAATTAAACCAAAATATGTTGCCCCAGTTGCAAAGGATCCGGTCATTCCTGCTGCAATGCCTCGATACAAGCCTGCAATAAAAACACACAAAAACAAGTAAATTTCAACAACGAGATCAAAAGGTTATACAACACTCGAGGCTGGAGGTACAAAACAAGAATTCACGTCATATGCATCACAAATATTTACTTAGGACACTCCAATGGGAAAAGGAGGAACAAAATAAGAGGTTTGGGGGCTTTCGGAGGCTAGAGCATAAAGAAAACCAATAAAATTTATCCACAAAAAGGATGAAAATGAGCCTTTCTGCTGTGATCCACTGTGAGATATAACCAATAATAAAGCATTTTTTCCTGTGAGCAAGAAGAATCTTGCTGTATGGATTCCACATAATGGTTTCAACCCGTATATAACTTTCTGCAACTAAGTCAATGGATTACCTCTTATGCCATCGGTCTTCAGAATGACTTTGAGGACCTCACCGAATTTTGTACTTTCCTGCAACCAAAAGTTCCTATCAGACTAGAACATTTGATTCATCACATATGGGAAGTGCATATGGTGAAGCACTCAGGAAGAACAGTTAAGAGATAAATAGTTAGAAGTACAATAACTCATTCAATGTGAAAGTAGAAGAGAAGGAATATATTTCTCAAAATAAAACTAATCATGAACTCACCGAATTTTGTACTTTCCTGCAACCAAAAGTTCTTATCAGACTAGAACACTTGATTCATCACATATGGGAAGTGCATATGGTGAAGCACTCAGGAAGAACAGTTAAGAGATAAATAGTTAGAAGTACAATAACTCATTCAATGTGAAAGTAGAAGAGAAGGAATATATTTCTCAAAATAAAACTAATCATGAACTCACCGAATTTTGTACTTTCCTGCAACCAAAAGTTCTTATCAGACTAGAACACTTGATTCATCACATATGGGAAGTGCATATGGTGAAGCACTCAGGAAGAACAGTTAAGAGATAAATAGTTAGAAGTACAATAACTCATTCAATGTGAAAGTAGAAGAGAAGGAATATATTTCTCAAAATAAAACTAATCATGAACTCACCGAATTTTGTACTTTCCTGCAACCAAAAGTTCTTATCAGACTAGAACACTTGATTCATCACATATGGGAAGTGCATATGGTGAAGCACTCAGGAAGAACAGTTAAGAGATAAATAGTTAGAAGTACAATAACTCATTCAATGTGAAAGTAGAAGAGAAGGAATATATTTCTCAAAATAAAACTAATCATGAACTCACCGAATTTTGTACTTTCCTGCAACCAAAAGTTCTTATCAGACTAGAACACTTGATTCATCACATATGGGAAGTGCATATGGTGAAGCACTCAGGAAGAACAGTTAAGAGATAAATAGTTAGAAGTACAATAACTCATTCAATGTGAAAGTAGAAGAGAAGGAATATATTTCTCAAAATAAAACTAATCATGAACTCACCGAATTTTGTACTTTCCTGCAACCAAAAGTTCTTATCAGACTAGAACACTTGATTCATCACATATGGGAAGTGCATATGGTGAAGCACTCAGGAAGAACAGTTAAGAGATAAATAGTTAGAAGTACAATAACTCATTCAATGTGAAAGTAGAAGAGAAGGAATATATTTCTCAAAATAAAACTAATCATGAACTCACCGAATTTTGTACTTTCCTGCAACCAAAAGTTCTTATCAGACTAGAACACTTGATTCATCACATATGGGAAGTGCATATGGTGAAGCACTCAGGAAGAACAGTTAAGAGATAAATAGTTAGAAGTACAATAACTCATTCAATGTGAAAGTAGAAGAGAAGGAATATATTTCTCAAAATAAAACTAATCATGAACTCACCGAATTTTGTACTTTCCTGCAACCAAAAGTTCTTATCAGACTAGAACACTTGATTCATCACATATGGGAAGTGCATATGGTGAAGCACTCAGGAAGAACAGTTAAGAGATAAATAGTTAGAAGTACAATAACTCATTCAATGTGAAAGTAGAAGAGAAGGAATATATTTCTCAAAATAAAACTAATCATGAACTCACCGAATTTTGTACTTTCCTGCAACCAAAAGTTCTTATCAGACTAGAACACTTGATTCATCACATATGGGAAGTGCATATGGTGAAGCACTCAGGAAGAACAGTTAAGAGATAAATAGTTAGAAGTACAATAACTCATTCAATGTGAAAGTAGAAGAGAAGGAATATATTTCTCAAAATAAAACTAATCATGAACTCATCAGCTACGCACACATTTCTCAATGAAACTAATAGGGAATTCATAAACGTCACATCGGAAGCAAAAGTCAAACAGCATACATCTCTCAGAAAATATTAACTTTTAGACGTGATACTTTGTAAAAGCAATGCATTTCAAAAAAAAAAACTCTGACAGTAGAATGCAAACTCCAAGCTTTTCTCAAAAATGATGATCAAGAACTCCTTACAAACCTGAGAATAGAAGAAAAATGTGTACGCTTCTCAGTGTTCTCACTCTGAGAGTAGGAGCAAGAGGCACGCATTTTTCAAAAGAATGATGATCAGAAACTACCCATAATTGTAATACGAGACCCAAAAGGCATAACTTTCCCAAAGAATGTCATTTTTCAAGAGTAACTCATAAATGCACCAGTATAATTAGCAAAAAAGCACGTATTCCTCAAAGAACAGATCTGATTCAACGCTCGCATTTCTCAAAGAAAGAATATCGCTGATAATAAAAAAGTACTCACAAACTGGCTATCGAAGTAGCTGAAGTATCACATTTTCTTAAAGAAAACTCTGCTTAGAGAAGAATGAAAAATACCTGAACTGAGGAAAGGAAAGATCCTCCACTCTGCATTCGCGTCTTCACGGTGTCAACAGGATGCATCAAGCTTTCTCCCAGAGCCGCAGCGATCCCACCACACACGAATTCTCTCCATTCTGTAAGGATAGAGAGACCACGTTGGTTGAGGAATTCAGAGGTAGGGTTAGAAACAAACACAAGAAATTAAACAAGAGAGGAACGAAGAAGGAAGAATGGCTAAAAGAAGAAAGAATGCCGAATGCAGAGGGAAGGAGAAAGAAGGAGGAAGGAAGAACGGAAGACGGGAGTGAATCCACAATGACTGTAAAAATGCGAGATCACATCTAAGAAGAAGAAGAAGAAGAAGAAGAAGAATTCAGTATGGCAGCGAGCATGGCAGAAGGGCATCTGAAGCAAGAAGGAAGGAAGGGAGGGAGGAAGAAGAAAGGTCACCATGGCTACGAGCATGCGAGATGGGATCGAAGCGAGGGTCAGCCATGGCTACAAGCTGCTTCTCCGATGGATTGAATGGATTGGATTGGATGCAGGAGACACAGCAGGAAGAAGAAAGGAGCAGCGAAACGCGCCTAAAACCCTCCCAAAACCCTCCTTCCTACGGTTTAGTGTATCAGGATTCAGTATCAGTATGTATGTATGTATGTAATGTATGTATGTATGTATGGATGGATGGATGGATGGATGGATGGTATAGTATGTATGGTAGTAATCAATCCACCTCCACTTTTAGTTTTCAGTATGTATGTATGTATGTATGTACATATGTATGGTAGTAAACACAACAGCAGAAATCCAAATCTATGTATGTATGTCTGTCTGCTTCCTTCTTCTTCTTCTTCTTCTCATGCCATTCCATTTCATTTGGCTCTCTCTCTCTCTCTCATCCCATCTCCTACCTAACCTAACCCACCACCAAATAATGGACACCCACCCCACCTTTTTGGCCACAACTCCACGCCCCCCCCCCCCCACCATCTCTCATGGACGGACAAATGGAATAGATAGATGGACACGTTACACACACCCCACTCCTCTTCTGTCACCGCTTATTGATTGATCGTTTCTTAAGGTGACTCACGAGAAACATGATGACTCGTTCGTCGAACGAGCATGATATAATGTTGAATGTAGGGGTTGAACCCGTGACCTTTTGGTCTCTCTCTCTCTCTTGTCACGAACGAACGAGCATGATATAATGTTGAATGTTGGTGTTGAACCCATGACCTTTTGGTCTCTCTTTCTCGTCGTCAGTAGGGGTTGAACCCATGACCTTTTGGTCTCTCTCTCTCTTGTCACGAACGAACGAGCATGATATAATGTTGAATGTTGGTGTTTAACCCATGACCTTTTGGTCTCTCTTTCTCGTCGTCAGTAGGGGTTGAACCCATGACCTTTTGGTCTCTCTCTCTCTTGTCACGAACGAACGAGCATGATATAATGTTGAATGTTGGTGTTTAACCCATGACCTTTTGGTCTCTCTTTCTCGTCGTCATTAGCTTGCCCTAATGGTAACTTTTTACACTACCAGCATTATGTCTTTTGTAATTTTCTTACCTCTCTATTAGATACTTCATCTAATACAAATCTCTTAATTTACTAAATGCCATTGTTGGAATGTTGGGGTTGAACCCATGACCTCTTGATTTTTGTTGGACAACCTTACCAACTGAGCTACATCCATTTGGGCTCTTCTCTCCCTCTCTCTCGTAGTTACCTTATCCTAGTGGTAAGTTGTTAAACACCTAAACCTAGGTGTTGGGTTTGAGACTATATTTTCTCACCTCTCTATTACTTCATGCATAACCTCTTATTTTACTAAATGTCACCGTCGAAAGTAAGGGTTTGAACACATGACGTCCTAATCTCCATTGGGTGACCTTACTAACTGAGCTACATACATCTTTCTACGCGTGTCTCTCACTTACTCACTCACTCTCTCTCCTCGTAAATAATGGTTTTCATTATGAAAGTAAAAAAAAACACCACCATGACTAACTACAAAGTATTGAAGCTTTCTATCTAAAGATCTAAATACTACTCTATTGTGACTCCGACCTCAATGCCACCCTACACACCAATTCAAATGGTGAATATGATGATATGTGACCTTGCAGAGCTCTCTCTCTCTTCATGGTTGAGATTTCATGACTTGTCTAGCAATGTTAAGTGCCACAAAAAAAGTCTTTTTAACTTTACAACATATTCTCTCTCTCTCTGGTGAAAACACACAATTATATTAATAAATGCATGTGAAAAACACTATTTAGAATGGATGTCACAATGGAGTATGATAACTCACTAACTACACGGGTAATGGAATACGTTGAATTGTCAATAGGCAACACGAACACTCCATTGAGGAAAGAATTTCCATTTGCTCAAATAAAGAGATTTGCCACATTAATACTCCTTTCAACTTTCCTTTATATGCTTTGACTACATGCCTACCATCAAATACAAAAGCAATGCGTATATCCCAAGTATGACGCAATCCACCTCAAAAATAAGAAAATGTCTCCATCTCTAAATTTGGGTCAACCTGTGTGAATTGTGCAAACACCCATTGTCTAGGCGTCAAATAACACCGTGATAAAACTTGCCAAATTTAAGAAATGTAACTAACAATCGACAACGGCTCGGTTTGAGAGGGTCAAAATCAAACCGTTTAGAAAGTTTGAAACATGAACCGAACCATTAAAAAAAGTTTAAATTGTTAAAACCATGGTTTCGTGGTTCGGTTTCGGTTTTTTCAACTTAGGTCAAATTTTATTTTTTTAAATTTTTAAATTTAAAATATTTCATTATTTTAAAAATTTAAAGATGTTCCTAAAATGTGAGAATAAGGTCCAAAAATGAAAAGATTGTGTAAATATATATATATTAAAAACTGTTAAACCATTTAAACTGGGGTTTCTAACAGTTGAAACCAAACCGAACCGTTTAAAAAACCTGAACTTGAACCGAACCGAACCATCAAGCCACGGTTTTGTGGTTCGATTCGGTTCAAACCGAACCGTTGCCAATTGTTAAATGTAACTCCAAATATGACAAGCAATTGGACATTGTATGAAATGATGAGTATTATCTTCCATTTGAACAATACAAAAGAAGTAATTGCCCATTGCTAGTTCACACCACTTTAGAGCTAATCTCAAAGACAAACAACCGATCAAAACTCTTTAAATGAAAACCTTCGCTACAAGTGGCAATTTATAAGGCTAATTACATTTTAAGATCTATCACCATCCATTATTAGAATGATGTATTCTCCATTTTTCTTCAACGTTAAAAACAATTATACAAAAGATTAATAGTCTCTCCCTTTTTTATCTTTTATTAGTTTACCCTAGTAGTAAGTGATTACCCTACTAATCCTATGTCTTGGATTCGAAACCCGATGTTCTCACCTATCTTTTACTCCATTGACGTCTCTTAATTTACTACTAGATGCCATCATGAAATGTAGTGGACCGATGACCTTCGGATTCCCATCGAGCAACCTTACCAATTGAGCTACATCCATCTAGGCATTTGTCTCTCATGGAATGTAGGGGTTGAACCCATGAGCTCCTGGTCTCCATCAGGCAACCTTACCAACTGAGCTACATCCATTTGGGCCTCTCTCTCTCTCTCTCTCGTCGTTATCTAAAGGCATACCACCTTTTTGCTACTATTGTCTTGCTATGTGGTTAGCTCATTCAATATTTCCCATCTCTCTCCACCCATCTAGTGAATCAAAATTTGAATCATGATATGTCTATGGCACATCATAAAAAATGGACTTTAAATATGATAAGTATTTGGCAATCATGACTGATAAAATGGACCATACCAAAACATGCTTGCTATAAAGGTTATCAATGGTGAGCCCCTTTCTTTGAAGGCAAAGAAACAATGTCAACTTTGTCAAATCAATAAGCTGCGACAAGAAGCTCGGGAAATATGTAGTGTTAAATTCAATGAAACCTATTGGGCCATTATTCAAAACAGAACTAAAGAAAGCATATGAAACAATATCAATTTACAACACCTATGCAATAGTTGAGGCGAACTTTGTAATCCCAACGAAATTGCTGACATGTTTTGAGAACGAAACCCAAGAAGCTCAAGAAATAAAGAAACAAACAAGGTTGTGATCGTGACGAAACCCACTGGGCTATTTTCGTAACGAGCCGCACGTGAAGTGCGACAAAACGGGTGTTTGTCGAGTTTGTGAAGTTTCAATGGGACCATCGGGCTATTTGTGGAAGGAGAGGAGACCCGGGGATGAAATAGCATGTGAAAGATTCGGCCGAAACCGGCGGGCTGTTCTGTTACCGGAAGCAGAGCGAGCAGGAAAGCTCGGGAAAAGGGCACTGTCGGTCGGGTCCATATAAAAAGTCATAAAGTGGAGGGAGGGGGCTAATTTCTTTCTTTGGGGGGCTTGGAAACGGTGGGCCAATTTTGTAAATTAGTTTCAGTGAGATTGTAGGCTACATACATATACGTATATATTTCTGCAGGATTGGTTTACTTCTTCTTTTTCTTCTTCATTTCACACACACACACACACACACACACACGCGAGAAAGAAAGAGAAAACAGAGGAGACAGAGATTATTGAAGGAAAAAAAAGGCAATACCGACCGACCGAGCCTGTTATCGATCGATCAGTGGACAGCTATGGTGGCAACTCATGCCTTCCTCTCCCTGCCAAGACTCCCTCTGCAATGCTCCCTTTCCTCAAAGAACCTCAGGATATCGTCCTCCATGAACTTGAAGAGCATGACTACCTCTGTTTCTCTTCACAACAGTCGCCCACTAAGTGTCAGAGCCGGATCAGACGTCAACAAGTCTAATACTTCTTCTTCTTCTTCTACCACCGCCACCACTAAGATCAGAACAACTCCCGCATCATCGGAGTCTTCGTCTTCTCTTCAAACAGTCTTTGTCGAAGACGAGAATGTCTCAGTTGAAGGGGTTGCCAAGGTGGATAGATCAACAAATTCTTCATCCAATGATTCTTCTTGGGGGTAAATTTCTCTATTTTGATTATTTTGAAGTTATCATGCCATACTTTGTGCATATATATTATATGAATGTATGGGTATATTTATGTATTATATGTATCGTTTATATGTGTGTGCATATATTCATACCTGTTCTATGTATGCACGTGTGTATGTGTATATGTGTGTATAGATACAATCCAGTGAGTGTGTACGTGTGATTATGTATTGTCTCTATATATGCATATGCATACATTTAGACATTGTGTGTACATGTATCTCCACTAAATTACGTTTGTTCTTTTGATGTTTTAATGTTTGATCCAGGTGTATTGGTGCATTGCAGTGTGTGTGTGTGTGTATACATATAACATATGACATGTTACCGTATATCAAGACATGCTACCTGTATGAGTGTATACGCATATGCATATCCATCTGCATATTTGTATATTATGGATGTGGATATATAATATGATACATGTATAATTTATGCACACAGACATACCATAGTTGTCGCAGCAATGGAAATACTAAGAAATAGCAATGGGGGAAACACTGCTCCAACACAAGGAAACTGAAAAGGAACTCAAACATTTATCGAGGATATATTATATGCATAGGAACAAACCTACATAATAGTTTGTAGTACATAAGGGCATACATGCAGTACATAGTCCACACATCATGATACTCATAAAACTGATAACTATGTCAAAGCTTTAAGATTAATGATTCTAAACTTGTACGTACTAAAAAATTACAATCATACGAAACACATTGCTCAACCTGGGAAACCATACAAGGCAGATCACAAATATTAGATGCAATTAGAGAATCTTTGACTGATATAGTCCCATGCAATGCACATCTTAAACCCCTACTTGTGATTTTGTCTCAATACTCCTTGCAATGCAATTAAAAAAGCTGTAATTGTGATATGTTTTTCTTGGAAAGTGATTGCAAAATTCATCTTGAAGCCACAATTGTGATTTGTTTTCCCCCACAAATGATTTCAATTGTTTTAGCCGCATAATTTATGATTCTTATCAAACATTCTGTGCACTATGTTTAAAACAGGCAATTGTGATTCATTTTCTCTCCAATATCGACAAAATGCACTTTAAACCCATATTTGTTCTTTTCTCAAAAAGCATTCAAAGGCATCTTGGGCGCCTAATTTATGAGAAAGAACGTTCCCTAGATGTGAAAATTTCCTCAAAGATTATTCACAAAGCACTCATGGTGATCTCAAGTCAAAAGTAGTGGCAATCATATCTTAAGAGCTCCTTGTTTTGCAGCCGAGTAGGATTTCTTGTTGGCGGCGACATTATAGCTTTGCTAACATTTGCTGCGATAGGTCGGTTAAGCCATGGTATGTCGGTCCTTGATTTCGATGCATTTCGAACAGCCGATCCATTTATTGCAGGTGAAACACATTTTCTGAATCCTCATTTCACTATTGAAGGTATAATAATAGACTTTCATTTCACTAACTAGCAATTGGCTTTATAGATTGATTTATGGTGATATAACTCACTCACGGTAAAAGAAGGAATATCATGGCCTTAATATAAGTGAATGTATGAATCGCAGAACATTCTGGCTAAATAGGCGTTTGATAATAAACTGCTCGTAATTTGTTTTCCATTGGGACTCTTTTTCTAGGTTGGCTTCTAGGAGCATATCTTTTGGGTGGTTATGGACCCGAAGGACAAGGTGTGAATGGATTTTCAAAGGCTATGATTGCAACTCTTAAATCGTGGGCAGTGGGCATCCCTGTAAGTATTTTGGAAATCCAGTATTCCCCAATCTTTTGGATGTTTGCCATAATACTCTTTAAGTTTTCACAAGAGTTAACACAGTAGTCAATGTTATACCATATTAGGGTATTCTGGTATTAAAATTGGAAACTGTAGGAGTATTCTAGTGTTTCTCCTATACCCAACAAATTAGGGATATTTTGTTGTTTTTTCCTGTATATTATTAATTAATTTGCAAACAGTGGGAAACTCTACTGCTTGATATGTCAGGAAAAAACCAAGTCCAGTATTTTTGGCATGGAAAATGAAATTGGGATGCCATTTTTAGGAGAATAAAATATTTAGCATATATCATGATCTTAAAACTAAAAACATGAATGCTTTTAGACCCATCAATTGCGATGGACTCAAGGGAACTCATGACCTGAAGCTTATAAATTTTAAGACATAAGCATTACCACTAAGATATACACATCATCATGTTTCATTTAACTTTGTGAGGAAGTGGCCTTTTGATGGATGTATAAGAGATGACGCTTTCAGATTTTTGATATAGAGTGTACCATCATGTTACAGATGGCTTTAGTTATCCGTGGGGTGACATCAGGTCATGTTCCCGCCCAACCATTTATTATTGTTTCGATGGCAAGTACCCTTGTTCTGTTGGTTGGATGGAGGGCATCTGTTGCAGTCGTGTTCCCGTATGAGAAGAAAGAAAATAATAAAGGCAACGGGAACAGAAAAGGCAGCATTTTTGAACTATTCCAGGTTTTCTGAAATATAAAAATACTTCCTGAAATTTCTTAGAATAATGTATTTGTTTTAAAGTTAATGCGTGTTAGTGTATAGGTTTTCAGGGCTTAGGGTTTAATTGTTTTTTTTCCGGGTTTTGTGCAATTTCTATACCTTAGACATATGTTTGATGAACCATTAATTTCGGGTTTTTTTGAAATTATATCCATGTCTATTAAGAGTTTACTACTAATGTGCACTGAAAAAAATAAAATGGGAAGCTAAACTAAAGAATCCTTGTCTCTGACCTTGTTAGAAATCCATATGAATGATTGTTTGTATTGGCTAAAGTTTTGCGTTTCTTTTTGCAGCTGTTGTCATCACTGGTGAGGAGATGGTAAGATATATATATATATATATATGTATGTATATGTGCACGTGTTTGGAAATCATGAATCATCTCATGATTATGTATGTTCTGATTCTAATGGTAAAGAATCTCTTTACTTGATTGCAACATGAAGGATATATGATTACATAAAAGACCTCACACCATATAGTGAATTCCACCAGTCAATGTATAAGATAAACAAACCAAAGTTCGAATATTAAGAGAGATTGGTTGAGTTCACAAGCCAATGTAATAGGTCGATGGAATGCTGCTACTACCATTGATATTTTTTATTGGCACTTGAATGTAAAATTGTAAGACTAAATTTGTTGTTTTTGCATGATATGCACAATCAATATATTAAACATCTTCTTTATTACGTTGAGTTTTGTATAGATATAGGTAGACATATGCCAATATCGAAGTAACGTACACATAATGCAGGTGTCCACATCACCCCTCAGATATCCTGATGTTCGTTGTTTCAAGATGTGAATGCAAAGTAAGATGTTTATTTTGTTGCTTATAAACTTAGGGCCAAGCACCACCCCTAAGTAATGTGGAGTAAGAGAACCTACGGTTATTATTATTTGAGTTTGCAGTTCTTATAGAAAGGAACCCATTTTCTGGGTTAGTAATTCCAATAAAAAACCCCCACTTGGGTGACGTTGCTTCTATTTGTACTTTAGATATAGACAACCTATTATCTGTAATTGGTTTTTAAGATAATTCAGCTGGATTATTATTATTTGAGTTTGCAATTTCTATAGAAAGGAACCCATTTTCTGGGTTAATAATTCCAATAAAAAACCCCACTTGGGTGGTGTTGCTTCTATATGTACTTTAGATATAGACAACCTATTATCTGTAATTGGTTTTTAAGATAATTCAGCTGGAAAATGCTCACTTTATATCTTTCAGGAGGATAGTAATTATATAGTTTTCTTGTTGAAAAATGGTAATAGAATTGATTATTGTTAATGCACAAAGAAAACCATTAGACAGAAATTTTAACAATCCTTGCCGTGCCAAAAAATGAACAAAAACATTGAAATGCAATCTGAAATTTTATGTTGAAAAAGAGACAACTTAATGTAGAAATACAAGAATAAATTGTAAATAGTATTATATTTATTGTAGAAAAAGAGACAACTTAATGTAGAAATACAAGATACGAAACATTGGACATGGTCGAATTCAGAATTCAGTTTTGTGGGCAAGTTTTATAGCTGTTAATTGCATGCTTATGAGAATATTGTTTAAGCACTTCTCTTTTTTATGTGAGCTATATATGTATTTGCGACCACCATGTAATATTGAAGCTCTTCACCATTTTTGAGAGTTTTCATTTTCATTTACCTTTCATCATTCGTTTACCAGTTTCACTATAGTCTATATTTTGATTTACCTGATTCTTTTTAGTAAGAATTCATGTTCCTCATTTATACACAATCTCATCCCTTTCTCAAGTATGTTATCGTATGTTCCTCCCTCCAAAAAGGTTTTAAACTTATTTTCCATTGAATGATGTTTGCAAAAGTAAGTGTTATGATATGTGCACTTTATTTTTAAAGACAATGTTGTCTCATTCCCAACCACAACTTTATTCGTATGTGAGTGTGTAAGTGATAATTCTCCAGCATATTGAAGTTTTGGATGAGTTTGCATCTTTTAAAACCACCTTTCCAATAATCAATTCATCTCATTACCAACATGAGTACTAGCTCTTGTAGATCATACTCTTTTGCACTCAAATCATACAAGCTAGGTATTGAAGTTGGATTATGGCATCAAAATATGTCAAATATAAAGGCTTGTAAGGTGTGTGATGAAGGCCTAGAGGATGAATACACTTGCTTTTTACAGGCTTGGCATATAATGAAATTCAAGAAATCTATGATGACATATTAAGAGGAGACAAAAAACTTTAGAGTATCATACTTGAGAGATCACCTAGAAGATTTTTATATATGTATGCCTGCGTAGAAACTTTGTATTTCCTACTTCCAAGTATATATATTCCTTCTTAGGAAAGAGATCAAGAAAATTTGTATATATCAAAGTCCCATTGATCAATATTGACCACCTCTATGGAAGCTAAAGTTCTTTTATCTATATATCAATATTCATCTTTCTGGGCTCTTTATCAGTTGTTCTATTATAAAGAGTTTGAATTCAGTATCAGTAATATTATTGTGATTCAAACGTGTTTAATAAGTGAACATGATGCATATTACCTGTCTCTTTAGCATCACCACTTTGTGCTATAATCTAAGTAGGCTATTCTGTATTGTACAATTTAATAAAATATTTTCACACGATGGCCCTAGGTTGATATCATTTTTTGTTAAAAGAACATCACTATAATCATCATGTAATGTATATCTTTTACAATGAATATTTTCCATCTTTAGTTCATATCCTCACAAATAGATTGTGGCAAAAAAGAACAAGCTTTCTCTCCATTGCCGTAGCAATCTATTTGGATAAGGTTCTAAATAGAGCAATAATCTTGCAACAGATGCCTTGCAAGATGGACCGCACCACTCTTTTTATAGATCAAGTGCAAGTTGTATGCAGCCTCTCGGCGCAAGTCACAAACCCCCTCAATCTCATTACCGGTTGCCATCACCTCGTCTGCACTGCCGGACATAACATATGAATCGTTTGACACATTCACTGTCGAGTGCTTCTCGTAATATGAAAGTACCTTCTCATAGTAATGTACAGCTATAGTTACAAACCCGATGTGATGATAGGCTCTTGCGAGGTTATAGTTGGATTCTTGGCTATGCTCACAAAGTTTCTGATACTTATGCAAAAATGCAAACCCTTGCAGGACGCACTGATTTCGATTTGTCAATCTGAACCCAAGAGAGAGGTTGATGAGCGAGATACCCACACATAGATTGATAAATGGGTCTTCTGGTTGCAGCTTGCATGCTTGCAAATATTCTCTCAAGGCTCCCTGAGGCTGGCTAATCATTGAGAATTGGTGGCCACAAATGATCATTGGAGGGACACAATCAGCATATTTATTCCGAATACTCAATAGAAACTTCCCGTGTTTTGGAACCTTAAACTCTAACCTGGAAAGGGCTTGATAATACCAGTTCCAAGCACTCACACTATACGGCTGTTGTTGGACCATATAACGGACACAATCATAGCCATGTCTTGTATCTTTGGCCCTCAAAGTTACCTCGGCCCCAAGAGCTCGTAATTCGGCTCTTTTACTCACGACATTCGGATGGCTAATCTTCACACCTTGGTTGATTATCTCTAAAGCCTCACCATACCGCTTACTCATACTTAGAAGCTTGCATACCTTTATCAACATCTCAAGATGTTCTTCTTTATCAAACAAATTTGGGAGAGGTTGTGGCTTTGGCTCTATCTCAACTATATCTGGTTTGAGATCCTCTTCACTATGCCAATCGAGACCTGCTGCTAATACAGCGGCTCTCTTCTCTTCTTTTTCAGCTTCTATCTTTGCTAATGCCTTCTTTGCCCTTGCAGCCTTGTTTCTTTCCCTATTCGGTATTATAGGATTGACATGAAAGAATGCATCACTGAGCCCATCTAGCCATTTTGCTCTGGCGACTAGAACACTTTTTGAGAGACGTTTCTTACCCCCCTTTATGTTTTGATTGTGAAGTTCGGCTTCCAATGCTGTCTTGAGAAGAGGAACAATAGTATCGAGATACAAATCATAGCTCTTTGTCAAATCATAGGCCTTTGCTAGCATCAATACAAGCTTTCCATCTGACCACCAAGATTGTTCTTCACGATTTGAATCCTCGGGTGGGATAAGTATACCCAATGCGTCTTCCACCTTATCCATCTCAATGAGCACTGATGCAAGTGTTAAACGCAATTGTACATCATCTGGGGTATCCATCAGTGCTTTGTGATACAAACTAATTGCCTTTATACCTTCCTTCATTGCTAGGTGGCACTCAGCCATCTTTGCCCACAAGACTTTATTCTGACAGGCTGTGATTCCTTCTAGCATCGAATAATATACAAGTGCAATTGGGTGGTTTTTAAGCTCATTGTATGTATCGGCAACTTGCATGATAAGGTCTGGGAACTCCTCAGCCAATTCTTTCCCTAAAGCTAGAAAATATTCTTTTGCCACCTCATCGTTGCCAAGATGTGCATGACAAATCCCAGCTTTTACTGCCAGATCAACAGAAAGCCCTTGACCAGCACAGTAAAGCCTCCGGGCGTCTTCAAGGCATGAGATTGAAGAGGAGAAATCTCTCTTCTCCATGTATAAATCAGCTAACAGATTTACTACCGTCAAGTCGGCCTCTGTCGGATGTTCATCTATCATCTTCCGAAGAGTGTTGATTGCTTCATCTGTTCGCCCACTCTTTACACGCATTTGGGCTGCCATCTTGCATACTTCCACATCAGTGGGATGAAGAGCTAAAATGGCATCATATGTTTCTGCTGCTTTAGTGTATTCCTTCAGCTCGGCGTAGAAGGATGCAAGTTCTAGCTTGACAAGAACATCCTCTTGATCAGCTTTCATAGCCCTCTTAAGGCAATAAATCGCTTGCCCTGTGCTTAGCCCTTCCTCCAAAGACCATGCCGTGAGTCTCTTCCAAAGAGATACATCCTTTGGCCTTAGATGTGCTGCTAGCATATAGAAGCTTATGGCTTTCTTCCTATTTCCCATAGAGTTATAAATTAGACCCATTGTATGATAGGGTTCAGGCATGTTGGGCACCAAACAAATAACTTCTTGTAGAAGGTGCAAGGCTTGTTCATATTGACCCATGGCATAAAGAAGATTCGCTTCACCAAGCTTCTTTGTGATCTCGGGATCTGATTTCCGTTTCTGTTTCCTTTGTTTCCGCTTCCGTTTCCGACCACGACGGATGCCATATCCGAAACCCTCCCATATTGCATCAAGTGTTGATGGATCAGGATCCATGCCTATACAGAAAACCCATTAAGATAGTGTTGATCCCTAAATCTTTCGCTCCTGAAGATAATACTAAATGACATATTAAGCAATAATGTAAGGACCAAATCCAACACAATGAACAGCAATATAGTATATTTTTACTGGCTAACAACACAAAAACAATCTATCTAAACCAGTAATGCTTTATATGTTTCTCTTCATAAAACTATATTTTTACGAGATTTTTATACACACGAAAGTAAGATCAGAGTTAATGCCGCCAGAAAATATCTCAAATTTAACCAGTAATTTGGTTTGTTGTTCATAAACGGTGTAACTTTTTACACTTTTTGAAAGCAAAACATGTATGTGAAGACAAATCCGTTATCTTTCTGTTTTTCAATGTATGTATGTATATTAAAAGCAATAAACAAACAGAAGTGAAGAGTAATAGTTCATCAGATTTTCATGCATGTATGGAATTCAAAATACAAAACACGTGAGAAAATGAAGTAAACCGAAATCTTATTTCACGAAACTTTACTTGGATTCTTTGATATTTGTAGAATGTCATCAACATCGACACCAAACAAGCCTTTGCTTTTCGATCCGCTTTGCTCTTGTGTATTTTTCTTCTGAAGGAGGGCTCGTTTCCTCTTCTGAGCAGCGAGAGCTTCATATTCGAGTCGCTCAAATTGCTGATAAGGTTGAATACCTGAAAGCTCTTCTTCTGCTAAAGCAAGGGGATCGATCTTACCTCCCAATCGGAACAAAATTCCTTCCTTCACTTGTTCATCATCATCGTTATCGTTGTCATCCTCCTCCTCCTCCTCTTCTTCTTCTTCACCACCACCGCCATCATCATCATCATCTTCTTCATCATCATCGTCATCATCATCACCATCATCATCATCATCATCTTCTTCTTCTTCTTCATTAGTGTTCCCCCTTGTTCTTACCTGTGTTCCTGCATCTGCATCTCTACTTGCTTTCTCCTCTCTGTTGGCATTGTCTTGGCTCGATTCATGGTTTCCATCATTGGGTCCATGCGCCCCTGTTCCTTGGCCTTCTTCTTCTTCTTCTTCTTCTTCATGCAATCCTTCCATCCCCCCTTTGTTACTGAACTCTTTCTTCTAATTCTAATGTGTTCTACTCATCACTCTATTAGCCTATTATCTATGTACATATCTATTCATTTCAATTTCAAGCCTAACTTTTCCTAAATTTCACTGGTGCCCCTAACCCGCATCGCTACGAGTCTTCCTTCTTCTGTAGGTTTTGGAACGAAAGGCTTTGCTGTCGAGGCGAGGCCCGTTTCAGGATTGCAAACCCTACACCTCCAAGCATGCATTAAGCCTTAAAACTCGTATCCCCGATCCTCAAAAGCCTTCAGGTTTGAAGCCCTATAATTAAATACCTTTGCGTGATTGAGCTTCATCTTTGAAAATCGGCTCCTTTGCTTTCACATATGTTACAAGTTTTTATTTTTTATTTTTTAATGAAATGAGCTTCTTGGCGGGCGAGTCCGTCAAGCTCTTTACCAAATGAGCATGTTATGTAATTTTAGATTATATTCCTTTCCATATATCTCGTAAATATATGTATGTTTTATGACAATGATAGACTTGTGATATGTATTTCGAACCCTTTGGATCATTCATATGCGATTGTGATGGATTATACTAGAAATTCAACATATGTTCAATCGCCGGTTTGCAATTGTCCTGAGGTTGCACAAATGCCTTGAGAGATGGACAACAACGTAGTCAACTCAATTATGTCGTTCAAGCCCCATATGTGCACTACCAAATACATGTACAATGCCCATATTGTAACAAGTATACACTTGAGTATACCTTAATGGGCCTATAGTTTGTCAAATTGAGATGTTTCAAGTGCATATGAAACCTTTTGATGAAACATGATATCATTTTCCCTTCCCTACATGGAAAAATATCAATCCATGGACTAGGACCTTTTTATGGGTAGAGACGTTTTTGGAGGCCAAAAAGAGCTTTCTATTATACCCCTTTATTATCTGCCATTCCCACTTTGTGCCCATATTCTTATGAATGTATGCATAACCATATACATCAATGGGCCTATCTATGCATATTAAGGACCTTATACTTAGCTCAATTGACTTCAAGAAAGTATACCTATGTATATGTATGTAATAAGACATGTTTATGGCTACATTCTATCTATTGACAAATATGATCGGTACAAGACTCTATTATTCACATGTCATTGTGTTGTTAATGATGCTCGTTTCTCAAAATGAGTCCACGGTTTTCCAAGCAATTCAAGTGAAATATAATGTACAACTATAGAACATCTTGTACCCACATGTTGACTTTGTTTAAGAGACTTGGTAGGATTGCGACAAAGAGACTATTGAATCCACATATTGGTTTTGAGATAGTCATATCGATTGGTTCTAGTGAGATAAGACATACACTTTGAACCTATTGTGGGCCTAAGGGGCTCATGTTTCATATCTCAAGATGTTTGTTCTTTAATTTTCATATAATATGGTGTGACCCTTGGAAACCTTAACCAATCATGAAGGGGTATAACTATGAAGTTTAAGAGCATATATTTGAGTGAAGCTTGTAAAATGAAATTCTCTTCAATGGACATCAATATTTTGAGAGGTTGCTCCCCTACAAAGGTATATGAAATCTATTTTTCCTTGATATTGTTCTCTTCTCTCTCTCTCTCCTCTTGCACTATGAAGGGGCTTCTTTTAATCCTTCTCTATGATATAATGTCCAATGGGAAGGAATTAAAAACTCAATGACTTGATTATCTTCACATACGTTACCATAAAGGGAGACGTATGTGTTGATGCATTGAACAAGATCCATGTGGTTCATGTATCATGTATCATGGAAACCAAATATAAGTCCAAAGAGCAATCAATTTTGCAGTTTATATAGACAATGTTCAATATCGTAAAATAATGGATTTCCTTGCTATGAATGCATACCACACACATTATTCACAATATCCTTGGAAAACAAAGGTCTTGGATGATGAGTATCTCCACCACAAAGGTTGTATTACATATATGTTTTTCGTGAAACCAAGTTAATGTTACTATTATTAATGAATGTCATGGAGTGACATGAATAGGGTAACTAGTTAAGCATCAGCTGCATCAAGCATTTAATTTAGTCATAATGACTTTTTAATGCTCGGTACTTGCATGAAGATATTCAAAATTCTGTCCCAATACTAAAGTATAATGTTGTAAAGTTAATTAACTATTGACAATACTAGAAAATTCCAAGCAAAGATGGAAATCATACCCATCAATTTTATGCTAGGGTTACCATGTATCTATAAAGGTTGTAATCCTTCTTGTATTGTATTGGATCATTCGACTAAGATGCTCAAATTTATTCACACAAAGAAACATGTTTACAACTCCCCAATTGGCTATGGTTTTGGTGGATAAAATATATAATTGTACATGTTTCTAGTTGTTATAGTATGTCGTGTCAACCCCAAGTTTACATGCCACTTGTTGCATGTAATGTTCCAAAAACCTATGACTACTTTTAGTTTTGGCATGATCATCCTAGACGTATGGACAAAGTGTTACGGGCATGACCATATAATATCCCGTGGTGAGAATTGTCGTAGTATTCTATACACGTGGATAAGTGTGAGGGTTAAACAAAGAGTCTAAAGAAGGGGAGAATTACTTTTAATCCTCGGGATTGAGACAACCCAAATGAGGGTAGCTAGGCCTCTTATTTATAGTAATTCTCAAGGCCCCCAGCCATGTTCACACTTGGCCTACGGGCATGACCATATAATATCCCGTGGTGAGAATTGTCGTAGTATTCTATACACGTGGATATTATATGGTCATGCCCGTAACACAAAGTTAACAAGTTAACCAATAACTCAAAAATGTTTTTCAGGCATATATATAACAAACTACATGGTAATATAATATTTCATTCATTTGTGTTTCGTCACATTTCATATGTTGTGGTATATTTATGGGTTTAGGATAGTGAGATGTGTGTATAGAAGACATTGTGTGGCTAGGATTATACAACAATACTTTTGGAAAAGAAGTTTGGTTTCCATTTAGACTTTTTGGACATTCTACACAATGGTCATGACAATTTCAAGAAAGAAAGATAGAAAGATATATCAACATCTTCTAAGACCAAACTTGGCTGATGAGACAGTTGATTACAATAATGGGTATGTGTACCCAATCATCGAAAATAAAAAATAAAAAACATAAATAAAAGAATTTGAGCATGGTACAAAAAAAAACGTTATGGGGTGTAGCATGTTCTATAAAGGAAATGTCTATGTGTTGAGAGACTAGTTTAATTTCCATCTAAGTCTCTCAAAAAGGATCGGGGGGTTCAAAAGTTTTGATGGAGGTGTGGCCCATGGTCTCAATGTAAATGGTATCCCCTCCATAGCGCCAAGGCAGGGCAACTCACGTTCCCTTGTCTTCTTAATTGCTTCTACATGATGAGTGAATTTGAAGCCTAATGTTGAAGGGTGTTTGGTTTCTACTTCAATGAAGGAGAGTCTAAATGGTGCAAGTGTGTCCATGTTCATCATCCCTCCTTGTCCCTGAAAAAATTTAATGGTGATGTGTTGGTGAATATTGGAAAGGTTATGGTTAATATTTTGTAGCTTATCCTCTCTATGCCATTTTAACTCTAAGATATCTCAAGACCATGTTGAAAGTTTTTCATGAAAAAGACGCACAGTCAAGAGCATATCCAAAGTAAGGGACAAGAATTTAATCTTGTTGGCAACTCCACCTTCTAAAACCTTACAAGGTCTATTTAACCTTTCCATGTTAGAAAAGATAATGGTTAGACAAGCCACAAATTTGTGTTGCCATTGACCTAACATACTTCAACTCATGTTTCTCTTTCTTACTAAAGATAGCATATGAAGCCTAATTAGCAACGCCTTGAAAATGATTGCTTTGACTAGAGAAGGAATAAACACATACAGGGTTTTGTTTAAATAACATTTTCAAGTCTAATGGTGTGTCAAAAGACAAAAGCTTATTGAGATCACATGAGTGAAGTGCATAAACATGGATGATCACAGTGTAAATCTATTGAAATAATAAAAATTTAATATTATCAGCACAATTAAGAAGCTAAAAAAAGAAACATCAAGGATGAAAATAAAGCACAATCGGAAAAGCAGGGTTACACACCACTTAAGAGACTGAAAACATCCCAAAAAATGTTTGTGTGGACTCAAGATGCTTACTTTGCTGAAGTTTTGAATTTCAGATGTATGAAAATTGTGCACACCATTAATTCAATCCCAAAATCAACTCTATAACACATGACATGACATCAGCTAGGGTTTGTTTATTTAAGGATAGGAACAAATAGATGAAACATCAGTAAAGACAAATAACTGGTGAAGGAATCTCAACAATCTCTACAAAACAAATCACTTGAAAAATAAGCAAAATGAAATTTGATTGCCAGTGTCTGCCAATAATACAGTGAAGACAGATTCTGAGATCTATATCTAATCGCCCAAAACTATTACTGTACATTTTTTTTTCACTAATGTAAATTCCATGAATATGACTATATCATTTCTTTCTAGTATTGATAAATTCCATGCATTCGAAGAATCTATCAACCATAAAAGTTACAACTTCAACCCATCATTCCGAATTTTGAAATGCTCATTGTATTTGGGACGGAGTTCTATTTCCTGACAAGGCCTTTAAAGTCGATTTCTGATCGTACACATGAAACTCTAGATCATCAAAACCTCCATGATCATTTGATTTCTCATCTTCGAAGCTTTCATATCCCTCCTCATCAAAGTCATCATCATCATCCTCAACCTCTAAACCATCTTCAGCATTATCAACAATGGCATGCTCATAATGAGGCTCTTCATGCTGTAGAGGCCCTGAAATACAAAAGAATATCATTAAAGGAATAATATAGTATTGCAGGAGTATTACAGACAAATTTTGAAATAAAATGCCACCTACCACTAAAAAATTTATACAATGCTATCAAGGTCACACAACGTCTAATGTGTCTCAGAACATTTAACAATAATTTCCCTTAATGTGCAATTTGGTATATATAAGATGCTTTGAGGAATGAATACATTGTTATATGGATCAATCTGTACTGGTATATCCCATTCTAATGGATAAAGAGAAAGGTTAAAATGTCATCATTTAACAGAATAATGCAAGTTACTTTCCAATGATAAGGCTAGTACAGTTTATGCTTTTAGTTTGTGCTGCTCCACCTTGCAATTCTTTAGTAAATGTACTTAGTTTATCAACATCATTAAATGGATTCTGGAAGGATCTGTTATATTTGTCTGTATTAAAGTATATTGGATTGCTCTGAGTGCTAATTACAGACTCCTCATTATTCACCATATGATAACTTCAGCAATATATAAACCTTTGAAATTTATATGGAAATTTTGGAAGATGGGCACCTCAACTTTGAAGTCTTCTAGTTCTAAGTATTGGGCCATGCCTATCTGTATTTTGATAATATGGATGAACATAAGAAAGAGCATCTGGCAAGCCTTGAATCACCCGAGAATCTAGGAAATGTAAATTTGTAACTGGTAATAGCTAATGGATTTATGAACTTATATTCTCTGATTTATACTCTATGGCAAGTGCGCAACTACCCCCTAATCCAACATACATAAGAACACTTTAGAATATGATGATATGCTTTTGTAAAAGCATATAAGTAGATAACAGCTAATGGAAGAATTCATAGCTCGTATTCCATTGACATCCAAATTCACAGGCACCGCTCAGGCTCCCACACTTAGTCAAAGATTCTCAATGTCACCATCATGTTTTTGTGATACATTTTATGTATGGTAGGAAACCTCCATCTAAAACAAAAAAATGACAACGGAATGACCAGGAGGTATCTATATTTGCCTTAAAAGTACACATAAAGAAGAATGTCAATGTTGCTATGATGACTTTTTACATGCAAATAAAGCAAAATAGTCAAAACAGCCTTCCAAAATTATGAGCAGGAAACCATAACTGGAGTAAATGAGTGTGTCAGGTAGTGGTGGTTTCTTGAGTTTCCATCATCCACTTTTATGCTGACTGTCAGTTGCACGCATCATCATGATGACATCTGAGTCATTGCCAAGAGGACCAATGGAAATACTAGGTTTAGAGAGAGAGAGAGAGATTGGAAACAAGACTTTTTAGCGTGTAATGTTGCACTTTAGCCAATAACTCATAAAGAATATAATGTCAGTTCTAGTTTTCAAGACAAAGATCCTAATGGGGAGTCCATTTTTCTTTACTCTCACATAATAGTTGTTTATTGTGTCAGCGATTTTGGATCAAAAGTGGAGAACATCCAAATGAAGAAGTGAATGCCACTGAATGACATAGAAATTGCAGAATGGGGCAGAAAGAAATTTAAGAATCAAGTTCAAGGAGAGTTACGAAATGGCTTAGGCCAAAGTTATAATTTGGAGAAGGAATTACATGTAATTTGAGGATAAACCTTATTAGAGAAGATAAAGCACACCTAATAGAGGCATAGAAGAAAAAGCATCTACAGGTGTAAAGGAAAAAGCAGTTATAGGTATAAATAAAAAAGAAACAACAGGTATGAAGAAAACAGCAACCACAAGAGTGAAGAGAAAAAAACAATGATAAGAGAAGTTAAAAAAAGCAACGACAAGAGTGGACGGCGTTTTTCTAGAAAAACTCTACTTGCATTATTTATATAGGATGATCAGCCTAGAAATAGAGGAGCTGCATTCTATAGTGAAAGAGGAAAAACGCGAGCCATCACACATTTGTTAGGAGGTTGGACAAGTTACAACAAGCTGACGAAGTAGAGGTGCCGTTGCCTATAGAAGGAAAATCCAAATTGGGTGTTGTTGGTCTCATTGTCTTCCTTGTGAAAAATTCTATGTTCTAGTTGTTTGCTTTAAGTTTTCTTAAATATGTGATGCGAAGACTAGACCTTGAGACCTCTTGCCTCAAGGATCTGAGTCGCTTCCCTTGTGTAACTCTTGTTGATAAAAGCTAAACTTCTTACTATTTGATTTTGAGAGGTTTGGTTTTCAAACAGGTGCAAGGACTATCTTGCCCTATGTATTCTCACATTTACCATCTGTCAGTGTTTCAATTTGCTGTCCATTCTTCAGCTACCTTGCATCATCAGTCATGCATTATCTTCGTATATCTTTAATTCATTGATCAACGCTAGTACAGTGTCAATGGTCATCCTCTTAATTTGTAGATGCTGGCATTGGTAGTGTACACTTCGTCAAGGGCAGGTTGTCTAAATAGTTCCTGGGGAGACCTAGTGATTATCCTAATGAATTAGGAAAAAGAATTATTGTTGGGAGATAGATAAATTTTATTATCATCCTCATAGGTCAAATATGACCCATGGGACTGAAAGTGAAAAATCTTCACATAATATATGAGTAATTGAATAATGACTCTCAATGTTCATGAATTTTATTAATGAATGTTACAATAGAGGGTGCACATCCTGACCATGAGAGGAATGTGCATAGCGAGTAGGAATCGGCAACGGCTTGGCTCAAGCCTGCATCAAACTGTTAAACCGTTTTTAAAAGGTTTGGCGTTTCAGTTCAGTTTGGGCTTGAGCTTCCTTAACTGGTTTGAGCTCGGTTTGGAATGGCTCAAGCTGAACCGAACCGATTTGGGCCAAACCGGTTAAGGCTTAATCGGGTTGGCTAAACCAGTTTAGGAACCAGTTTGGCTCAAGTTTGGAAACTCCCAAACTGGTTAAGGCTTAACCAGTTTGGTTTGGACAAGGCCGAACAGGTTGAGCCGAAACCAAACCGTTGCCGATTCCTAATAGCGAGTGAACTGCATTGATAATGTCCCAAACGTGACCAAAGGCTTTCAAAATGTGATAGTTGATGAGTTCAGAGCAAAATATGCATAGCCTACAAGTTTCCTCACTTGTGCCAAAATGTTCCATTTCACATCCAAGAGAGTTTGAGCTATTTCATATGGAAGCAATGGTGCCAATAGTAGATAAAGGGATGAACTCTAGCAAGTATTAATTAGAGCAGATTCCTAATTTGGAGAAGACATTTTGTCGTTTGGTGCATCATATGTAATATTATGTGTGACCATGGCTCATATCTTTCTCCAGCCATGATACATTGGTGTTTGGAAAAAACCTCATTCATGGTGGAATCGATTAGCATATCATGCATGTATTGCATCCCATTTTCCAAACCATTTCTTGATATCTTGCATCCATCCAATAACCCAAAGTTTTTGTTTTTATGTGTCTTTTGAATCCTTTTACTTTTTTCCCACATGATTCTAGGAAACTTTTTATACTTCAACCCCATGGGAAAACATTGAAGCTCAAATAGGTATTTCTTAAGAGACAAAACATGTAGTTTGTTACCATTGCATATACTCTCAATGCATGGCAAGCCCTCTTTCCCACTATCAAATTACATCAACCTATTTTTCTATTTGTTTGTAAGGTTTCCTTTTTGAACCATCATGTTAGTTTTTCAAACTGGGAAGGACCCATGTGCTTTTTGCAGAGTCCATTAAGGCATAACCTCTCAAGCAAGCTCACATGCTTACAATTCACTATTTGTTTCATTAGCTCCATGAAATGTTTTAAGAATTAGAAGAGTATATATTCCAATTGGCGTCACATGATGCGCAATTAAATTCTTCTCCACACTCACATGTACATATATACAAAATTTGTGTGTATACATAACATATGCATATGTGAAATACATACATAAATGCACATACAGAATAAAAATAATGATTAATAAAGTTAACAACATTACCTTGAGTAGATGGATTAAATTTACTGACTATAAAAGGTTGACGGATGGGAATTCTCTTAGTCCTTCCATCAATTGAGCGCCAACGATATGCTGAAGCAGGATATTTCAATCGCACTCTCTCTGCCTTGTCACTCATTCCAAGTTTCTCATAAGTCTCTGCAACTATGTTGACCATTTCTGTGTCAAGTTTCAATTCGAGTTCCTCCAAATCTGCAAAGACCTAGACAAAAGACGCAAGAAATAAGATGTTTGTTACTCCACAATTCATTTCTCTTCTACATCATCCGCATACTGAATGAAACATAAAGGAGTAACATATGTATTTCACACAAATAACACCATAATCATTGCAGCAAAAAGGACATCTACATGGATTTAAAATCTCACAGTTCCAATAAGAAGAGGATAAAAAATGGTATCTGCATCTATTTATTGTACTTGAAAGAACATCGAAGAAAAAAGATGGCGTACATCAATGATTTCTTCATTCATTTCATAACGTTTGTACATCTTCAGAATCTGCAGGAAAAACCTCAAAGGAGTGTGCCTCATATTCTTCATAAATATTTTATTATAAAGCTCTTTAGCTTCATCAATTCTCCCATCCTCAGAGAACGCCTTTAACAAGACAAAGTAAGTATTCAATGTTCTTCCTTGCCCTTTTCCAAGCATCCACTTACAAACCTGCATGCTACCAAATAGTAAAACAGTTATTGGACAAAACATTTAGCAAATATAAAGAATGGAAAAGCCAGAAATACTACTGATTTTCTCCTTCTCTCCCCAAATGCCCCTTGTCATCCCCCCAAAAGAGAGAAAACTGGGATGCATTGGCCATATAATTTTTCAAAGTTGCACATTCAATTTGAGAAAAATGGGGTGAATTGGCCACACAATTGGTCAAATAGCACATATCATTGTTCAAGAAGAGGTTGACAATGGGCATTGGGGAATAACAATAACTTTGGGCCATTTACGGAAACAATGAAAAACTAAGATGTTTTGGGGTTTTAGGAGCATGAAAACCAAAAGGCTGCCTACCTGTATAATCCGGATCCAGTTTTCCTGAACCTCAAGGGTACGGAGAGCTTTCTTTACTGCAATAAGTGGAAATTCCAATTCCCATGCAACGAATGAATCTAGTGCTCCATAAACCTCTTCCTTAACATTCGAAACTGATTGAATCTGTTCAACCAGTAACCATTGATGATCCATTGCAAAAGAACTAATAACAAAATTTCCATCTCATTTGGATTTACTAATTTTAGATGTGCTGATCAATAAGTATAGATATAAGTATCGAGGTTTGTGACCCACAAGATCAAGAAGCTTATCTCCTTTGCTGATTGTACCTCTGCGCTGTTTGGTTTTCCAGATACGGGGCTTTCTGAGTCTTTTCCCTCCACCGAAGCATACCTACTAAGAAATATTGAATCAATATTTCTTTTCTTGTGAAACTAATGTTTCGTAGACTAACAAAAGACTGTCCAAAAATGATAATAACGATTATGAAAAATCACATCAAATTCTCTATGATTGAAAACAAATGGATTAATAAAATAAGGTAAAATATCCAAAACTCATATAGTTCCTGCTCCCTCTCTCAAGATTCAGGGGATTGGTTGTGTTGGGGAGTTAGAACTCCAGCATTATAATTGTTAATTTCATTAATTTCTAATAAATCAAGAATTGCTATATAGCATAGCTAAGGATTATCTGTTATTGGCTCTCGTTAAAACACCAACACAATTGAATTTTTAATCCATAAGAGTTACGCAATTTTTATGATAATTCACCAATGATGGAATCATAGCTGCACTATCATTTATGCCATCCATTTCTATTAAATACAATGTTCATATGGATTGTCATATAGGATGAACTTGAGTATCAGAGATTGAGAGGGACGACTCCATTAAATTGTTCCTCCCAAGAGAAAATATTGAGTCTCCATTTCACTCCATATATATATATATATATATATTGTATGACACGTACATAAGAACTCTAAATTGCTTGTGATTATTCACAGATGATGAAATTATAGCTGAGCTATAAAGTATACCACCTATCCTTATCAAATCAATGACATTAAGTCTTAAGATTACCCATCTTTCACCAGTTCGACATGAAAGTGTGGATGACTGTTGGGATGGAAACATGACCGTTGGGCTGAATGCACTGAAAAATGTTAAATCCACATAGAATAAGGGGATTTGGAAATTGGCAAAAAAACAAATGAAGAGCAGATTTTCTCATACAGTATACTACCCACTGATGTAGGCATATAATAACATCATAATGTCATAAAGAAGGCTTTACCAAAAGTTAACTTATTAATCTAGATAGTAATAGAGTAAATAAGGAATGGCATAATTAAAAACTAAACTACACCAAGTCTCCAAGCTAATGTGTTGGAATACGATTAAACTAAAATGCATGAGGTCTAACTACAAATGTGCCCATTTGGTTACATTAGTAGGTAGACTCAAATAAGAAAGCTGTCAAGGTAAGAACAATAAAAGAAATTGAACAATTAACCTAAGCAACATGAAGCTTACCTACTAATTTGCTCAAACGAAATGGAGTGCAATGGGAAATGGTGAAACTATACTACACACTGTTCAACTACTAATATGTCCATTCGGTTACATTAGTGGATACACTAAAATACAAGACTCAGCCAACCTTTTAAGTCTAGCTACTAGTGTACCAACTGATTGAACTACATGAACTATAGAGACTGATGTATTCGTACTTTTACATTAAAAGGTTGACTTTTTCCAATCCTTAACCTATCTAGTACTCCAACCTTATTAATTGTCAGAGTTCAAGTAGTTTAATCATTTTATTTAGCTCATTTTCTTTAACTACAGTGATATGTGCTCTATCACATGAAGAATTTCTAAGGCTACATTCGTTCTGACAAAATAAATATTTGCTCGCTAAAACAAAACTAAGGAACTAAAAGTGAAAGCTTTTGAACAGACAAATAAATAATGATGTAGTAAACATCTCTAAAGGACTGAAAAGGATTAGTGCAGAGAAACAGCAAGCGGATACGACCGAATAACAACGGTCTCTCGTTTATAAAGACAATGAAAGAAATGAGACCGTATGGTTACGATATGAGGAAAGAGAGGCAGATAAGACAGAAACATTCAGGTAGAGAGAGTGGTAGGAATTGATGAGTAACCTCGCAGTTTCAATCGATGAGGGAAGGATGCTCCCACGCAAGCTTGCCTCCACGGAGACGGAGACGGAGGTTCGTGTGCGATGGAGGCAGGGAGGTTTGTGAGGGGGATCGTTTCTTCTGTGAGTTAGAAGGAAGGAAGAAGGGGACGAGCTCCAGAAGGCGCTGCGAAGAAGGTGAGAAGAAACGCCATGGCTATGGCTGAGGCGCCATCGCTGCAGAGCCACCGATTCCATATCTTTCCTGGTTTTCCTTTCTTTCTCCGTTTTCCTTCTTCTTTCTTCTTTCTCCGAGAGGAGAGAGGAGAGGGGTATTTGGGGAAATAATTCTTCTTCTTCTTCTTCTTCTTCTTGGAGCTCACGTGATGGTTGGAGGGGCCAAAGAAAGGCTCACGTGATGGGATGAGATCTCTATATAAAAATCGAATTAATTGACAATTATAATAAGGCCATTCATTCATTTGACACGTAGTGTGACATAGATCTATCCGTCCCAACGAACGAACGAACGAACGCATGTTATGAAGAACCCGTCATTTTTTTGGCGAGGCTCCTGCTCTTACTTTGGTTCCATGTGATGTATCTCACAACCAAACCAGGGTACAATCTCAGGCAATCGTCGGGTGACACCCCCCGACTGTGTGTAAGATCCTTCTCGATTCCTTCGCTCGATGGGTCCTTGGGAGGAAATTTGCCCTTTCTTCCTCTGTGTCTTTCAATTTGATTTGCTTCATCATTAGTTTATCCGTGCTCACTCATCGGACGAGGGGTATTCGTAAAATGCTTCTTTGCCCCATGTGAAGCGTATATTATGGGAATGTAGTTGTTTTTGTTATCATGGAATGTTTCCTCGTCTCCCTTTATGAGAGATGTATTTGGGGGCATAGATTGACATATTCGCATTCGTCGGGTTTCCCATTCGAATGCAACCGAATACGAATACGAATGGGTGGTCAAGTATTCGTTTAACTCAAAAAAAAAACTGTCTTTTTTAATTTTCAGGATAAAAAAAAGAGGAACTTGACAATAAATAGGGATAATAAAAGAGGGACTTGGGGATTTGACACTACTAGATTTTTATAATAAATGTATAACTTATAAGTATTCGTTTTATTTTTAATAAATAAATAAAATAAAATAAAGGCTCATTAAATTCTCACTTTTTATTCCCTCAAAATTTATGGATATTTTTATTTTGACATTAAAAATAGTACTTCAAACTAATCATATCTTCATAATTCATACTAATCATATTTGTATAATAAATATAAAAATATTCGTTTTTAAAAATTAATTAATTGATTGATTAATAAAAATAAGTTTCATAAACTCTCTTGACACTATAATCTATTAATGAATAATTGTTCTTTTTTTGGTGAAATAAATTTATTTATATAAATAAATCAATATTTTATATTTATTTTGCAAAACGAGTGGTTTTCTAATATTCTTGGGGCCATTTCGTATTCTCGAATATTGAGAATATTGCGCATGGACAATATCACGAATATCACGCATGTGTCAATCTATGTTTGGGGGAATGTTTTCCTTGTTCGGGATATTTTGAGAATGGTTTCTTGTCACATATGAAGTGTAGTTTGGGAGTGTTTCCTTCCCTTGGTTTCCTTGATAATTTATTCGTTGTCCCAAGTCGGGGTATATCATGGAAATTATTCTTGATCATGTGTAGGCTATGTGAATAAAAAAAGTGGGTCCCAAATTAAGGGTATTTTGTGGAACAACAAGCAAAGTGGTGCCAAACATGCATTTGTGGTGTGTGGCATACAAACACGAGCATAAGTTGGTAATATAGCGGTAGTTGTATTGCTCAAAGGATAGAGCCCTGACACAAACAAAATGACATAAATTTATGATTGCTCCGAGAGGTTAAAGACACGAACACGACAATCGGATGGAGTGTGTGTTGCTATAAGAGTTTAGAGACATGGGCACGGTGAGAGTGTCAAACGCCAAGAGACAAAATAGAGATAGGCAAGCAAGCACAAACATGACATGGTGTTTGCTCACGCAACAATAACATATATATATATATATATATATATATATAGAGAGAGAGAGAGAGAGAGAGAGAGAGAGAGAGAGATTGGCACAATGTATAGAACAATGTGTGTTAGGGTTGGGGTGGTCAAGAAGGATAGTACGTTGTTGTATGATTTGTCGTCACCTTGGATATCCAATTTGGGTGCCAGTTTCCCATGTGAAACTTATTCAATGGGTATTCAAAAGGTTGGAGGATAAGTTTATATATTGGAGGTCTCAAAATTGGCCTTTTCATGGGCAAGCTTAAGGTGGTCCAATGAATTATGGCCTCTATGGTGTCTTATTATCTTCCTTTGCTACCATGGTCGAGGAATGCTCTTGAAATGATGTCATACTCAATGCAAATGTTGTTATGGAAAAGAAAAGGGAAAAGTGCGTCGTTGTGGTTGGCGTGAGATAATGTTTGTACTTTGAAGTGTCTTGGTGGGACATCAATATTGAATTTATACGAGCCTATGGTGGCTCATTGATTTGCTTTCATTCGATTTATGTTTGAGGGTGTACAACCTAGAACATAAATGGTGGTATACTTTATAGAGAATACCGGAATTGACTTTGGAAACATGACGGTTGAAGGTCATGCAATCATTGTAATCATTATGAAAGAATAATCACTAAAACAACATTATTATGCAAATATGTCTAACAATTATCAAAGAAGCTTGCACATTCAATTAGTTATGGGCCATGGCTACGTTCTTTGGACTTCCATCTTTCTTATGTCTAAGAGGTGAATCCCACAATTAATCCTTCAAGAAATTGATGACGAGCAAAACTGATTCCTTGCTTAGTATTGGAGCATGGCTCAATCACAAAGGAAATATTGTTATTTTGGACTAAGTCATTCCAAAGAGATTGACATATTTAGTACTGCGTTTGTTTCAAAGTAAGATATCTAAAACTAGGATATAACGTGATAACCACCATATAGGAACTCTATCTCTATATGTTGTCTTGCAATGTAAACTTTCTTTTATGGCTTCGTGATAGCGACCAATCATTACATGTTTGTTTTCCTTTATAAAATAAATCTTCATAACTAGCTTATGTGGGAGAAACAATAAAACGATCTCAGATCCTTTTGAATGCCTTGTAACAACAAGAGTACATTGTCTAAGGTTTCCCAATTTAATACATCATTTTGAAGTAGATAACAAGTATTACTAAAACAAATTGATGGTTATATAATATATAATGCTTTCCAACAAAAGGTTTCCCAATCAAATACATCACTTGAAATGGATAACAAGTATTATTGTAAAATATTGTTGGTTGTGCACAATAATGTCTTCTAATAATAATACGAGTACATTAGGTACTCATTCCCAACCTAATATATCACTTTGAGGTAGATTAGCAAGAATTCCTTTAAAAAAATCATCACAATATGTAAAATCTTAGCTATTGATAATCAAGGTTTCACCTAATGGAGTTAGGCTTCTCAAATTTATGTCTTGAATTTTATATTGAAAGTCAATTAATGTGAACGTTGCAACATGTGTTAAGTGTGCATACTCTTTTGTTTCTTTGATTATAAAATTCATATATCCGCTTTATCTTGTCTCCTCTTCCAAATAATGGCTACTAGCACTCTCTATTTTTTCTCCTAAAATTATTGCTTTATGACTTTGTTATTTATAGATGTTTATGATAAATTATTAATTTCTCACCACTTTATTGATAACACTGCCAATCAATCTAAAATGGAAGGCCCACAATTCTCCTTCTTGCAATTTGAATTGTTCCTTCACTAAAAATCTCCTCTATAAATAACAAATTCATGTTCCACTACCGAGGTTTGATGATATAACATTTTTTGTGGTTTCCTAAATGACATGTAAATTAAGCATAAATGAATGACCTAATTGAACACAATGATTGATTAATTGAATGTTGTCTTAATAACGTGCATATGAAGGGATTGCGAGTGTAATCGAAACTTCAAGCCCATCAGACCACAACATTTTCTTGGGACATTTTCATTACTCACACACCACAATCTTTCTTATCACAAAAGTAATCTCTGCTGCACATAAAAACAATGGAATGAAGCTCAATTTCAAGAGGGAGTGCTTGTTTTTATTGATTATTATGATTCACAATCTAAATATTATCATTTCCCTCAACTTCCTTAAACCTTTAGGGCATGACATTAGTTTTGGTTATGATAAATACTTTGGAATTGAAATGGTTTTGTAGGTGTATGATTAGAAAACAAGATGCTAAAGTTTGATATTTCAAGACAAGCACAAAATGTACAAAAGTCTAAAGATGGGGAAACGGCTTTCGCAGAACACCGTTTGCAGAATGATATAACCATGTAGGTTGAAAGTGAGGCCAGTACGAGAGATGTCTGATGGGCTAAAAATACCCATTCCAATATGTAATGTATACTTCAAAAACGTGCATGCAAATCACTCAACAATTTTTCAGGCGAGATCTTTGAAGATGATCTCGCGGGATAGAGCAAGCCTGAGAAGTGTTTGTTAGAAGGATACGATATGGACATTGGGGGACGCCTTAAAAACATGATGAAGCATACACGAGAATGCATGTATACATACATACATACATACAAATATATTCATACATACAGTAACATACATATATGTATATTCATGCAAAGGCTTGAGAGCTTATTTTCTTTCTTGTTTGAAGAGGAGGACAACGAAACGAAATAATAAGAAATTTGAGGTATAGAAAACAATAATACTAATACTAATACTAATACTACTATAATAAGTTATAAGTTATAATAATAATAGACACTCACTTTTCTAAGCCAAAACACGTGACACACACGCACACACACACACACAAGATATATGATCAAATTGATAAATGAATGACAGAAACAGAGAGCGACAGAGACAGAGACAGAGACAGAGACAGGGAAGGATGCATATACTGGAGGACGGTAATATGTTTCATGTTATATATTATGTATACATACATATCATAATTCAATTTTGTTTTTATTTACTCAGTTTCTGTCTCAGATCGCACACCCCTCCCCAACCCTCCCTCTCTTTATTGTTCAGCAGAGCTTTCTTTTTACTGAAGGAGAAGCATTTCCATGCCCAGTCTGCAGAGGAAGAGGAGAGGTGTTATGATCCCTAGGTTGGATAAGAAGCATGACAGTGATGAGGCAACCCAAAGCCCATCTGGCCAAGTTCGTGTGCTTGTGGTGGGAGATCCAGGTTAGTAGAATTATTCCAATTTTCTCTCTGAAGAAAGGAAATTGAACTCCCTCTCCCTCTGTCTCACTACATATACTATATGTTTTCTGAGTTTCAATATATTAGCTGGCTTTGAATCTGAGTTGGGCTAAATTGAAATTGAAATTGATTTTGGGTTCATTTATAAATGTTTGATCAACTAGAAGATTATGATTGGTTGTGCAAATTTATTACATGAAACTTGATTAATTTAAAAAGAAATAAAAGGATTAAAATTGAAGATCGTATGTGTGCACTAACAGCATTGGTTTTTTTGTATGTGTATATATACACATATACATACGGCTGTGTGTATATGTTACATCTTGACAGATCATGCAAATTTATTACATTGATCTATTCTTTAATCTGATTTGGATTTTATTTTTGTATATGTATGTCTTCTTAAAAAGTAGATTATGATGGTTGTGAAATTCATTACATAAACATTGGAATATAGTTTTCCTTGTCTCAACTGATCATCAAGACACACCTTTATTTGTTGGAAGAAGAGTCTAAGATAGCACCATTTCTTCGGAATACCTCATAAAATTTTTGTAGTAAGAACATATGTTTCCCGATCCATCCACTCCCTATCCTTACCACACAATGTGTCCCAAGTAGTGACTTTCTTGCATAAATAGTTCTCTTCTCTTACCATTTATAATTTACTTTGTATTTTTTGATCTTTGAGGACATAAAATCAAGATGTTGGTGACACTCCTCAAATTTGACGACAATATTTTGTGTTGAATATACTACTGCAATTTCAATCGAGTATCTCATGATTATTTATTTATACAACAGGCCAGTTTAATGTGCACTCAAATGCATATCTTTAACAAGAACACAACTGATATCCACTTTTGAAATCTGAAATAGCTGTCCCTGAAGCTTCCCAAGATGTTATCAGTCATTATAAGAGAATGACATTTTTTTATAACAATTTTGCTCTTGAGAATTACCTTAGAATAATGTCTCATCTCATCAAATTTACATATTAATACAAATGTCTGGTCTCATGCACCTCAAGATAAAAACAAAACACAAAACCAGCTTGTGATATACTAAACAAAACCTTTCTTATGTTTGACAGGAGTAGGAAAGACATCATTGGTACAGCTAATTTTGCATGGAAAACCAGTTTCGACTCCTCGTCGGACTGTAGGATGCAGCGTGGAAGTTAAGGTCATTATCTCCTCTCCTGCAAAGGAAGAAAATATTGTTGAGAAAAATGAAACAAAGTACATGCTCTCCGAAATAGTGTATCAACATACACTGAACTATAAATTTCTTAATAATAATGTTCGCAGCATATAACCTATCCCAGCAACAATGGAAGCTCAACTCCAAATAGCTTGTTAGTTGGAAGAGAACGTGATTTCTTCGTCGAATTGTGGGATTTGTCTGGGCATGATCGTTATAAAGATTGTCGGTCACTTTTTTACTCTCAAATAAATGGTGAGAATGGAAACTTGATATTTTGGTGGACATGCCTAAATGAACAAGCCTCAATTGTCAAATGTTTATTAGTGTTAATTTTTTTTCCTTTTCATGCTGTTTTTATTTTCTCTGTTTTTGTTCTCACCATTTTTCATTTTCCATTTTCTTTTTGGGGGGTATATACAGGTGTTATCTTTGTTCATGACCTTTCGCAGAGGAAGACAAAGTTAAACTTACAAAGATGGGCAGCAGAAATCGCTGCACGTGGGACTTTTTCGGTGCCTATGTCCACATTTACCACAGCTGGTATCCCTGTTCCATTTCTTGTGATAGGAAATAAAACAGACGTTGTGCCAAAACATGGTGGAAGTAGTGGCAATCTTGTAGATGTTGCCCGACAATGGGTTGAGAAACAAGGTTTTCTTTCAAGTGGTGACGAACTTCCTGTCACAGAAACTTTCCCTGGAAATAGTGGGCTTGTTGCTGTAAGTAGTAGAGAGTTTATATAAGACATTTTTTTCCCAAAAAGAAATGCAAAATATGAACATTTCTATTTGCCAAAATAAATTTTATGTCCTATTTCTCTGCATATTTTATTTTGGCAAAGAAAAAAAGAAATATAAATACTGTTATTTGCAAAAGAAAACATAAAGGCTATATCCTACAAAATAAATAGAGCCTACTCTCAGCAAAAAAGAAGAGCAGGAGAAATATATTGTGGTAAAAATGCTATTAACATTGCCATTAAAAAGAAATTGTTTTACAACATGATTGCTACAGTGTGCTACTGAAGGCCGTCTGGATATGGAAGCGGTTAAACATTTTTTCTGTGGTGTAAGTACTGTACGATACCATGGATATTGTTGGAATGTAGCTCTTTGTCACTTTTTTTAATGGATCTGTTTTTGATGCAGTTAATCAAGAAGAGATATTTAGGTGAAGATATTACAAAAACTCCTGTGCCAAAATGGTCTAATTCTACACGGAATTTTAGCTCTTATCATTCACGTGGAGTCTCTCTTCATGATGATGACAGTGATGATGTTGATGAGAATGGCTTCAGCAGCTATACAAGGTATTTTCCTAGTGAACTTAATACTGAATCTGCTTGATATTTTAAGATGTTCCAAGCATAATCAGGGAGCTTTAGTAACTAAACAAAGCAAGGACAATTTCTTCTTCTCAGTTACAATAACACCTTGCTCAAGCATGGGCGTAGGCGATAGTCAGTCAGACATGCATCTATAGAAAAAAGAGAGGACAAACAATGTTATCTGGCCACTTGAGAATGAAATCTTACATCATTTAACTTTACAAGATAGCATGTTATGTATTTAAAAAGATGCAACAATTCTGACCTCTCAATCTATCAATTGATTGAGAAATCCATCACCAAGATTGTAATGCCAAACAAATGGAATGTTGATGTGATGAACTCCAGATTTCACGATAATGATAAGAAAGTCAAATATTTATTTCTCGCCTGAATTGTTTTCTTTGCATGGAGCTGCCAAACAGTAGAAAATATTTTTTTACCTCTAATGGCTATGCTTAGCCCATATCACTGCAATTGTGTAGCATCACAATATGCAAGTACTTCCCTTTGTAGTGTTACAACGTGCAAGTTCTGCTAAATAACCGAAATCTTTTCGATAAAATTTTAACTTATGCTAAGGCCATATATCTTCATTTGTATAATAGCACAATGTGCGTGTATTATCATTGCAGCTACTTACAACTACTGAAAATGCATAAAAGCAATGGAAAATATTTTTCCAATAGATTTTTTTTGTTATTATCAGCAGAATCTGCAAGTAGTGTCTTTGTTCTTTTTATGTTCTTGTTATGTTACACAGCTTTCATGGCTATGCGTAGGCCAAATCCCTTCAAGAAATTGCTTGTCGAAGTTCCAAAAAAGATATTGGAAAGATTAACTGCTTTCCTAACTGTGGGAAAAATAAAAAATACTAAAAAATATTGGAAGAGACCTGCAAGAAATGTTTGTCTTAGTTGTAGAAAATAATTAAACTAAAAGAAAATGACAATGAGAAAATCTTTTGGATCCTTTATTTGTGTTGGTTAATGGTGTTATGACATTCAGCTCTGACAGTGGAGGATCAGCAGCTCAGTACAGAATACAAGATCCAGCAGCACAGTTCACACTATTGCCATCTACATCTCCATCTCTTCTCACTCAGCAGCCTCTTCCAATGAGTGAGATTCGCATAGCTGCAAGATTGGGTTCTTCGCTTACACAATCGAGTTCTTGGATATCTAATTCCAATGTATGATAGGGAAAAGGGTGTTGTGTGTATTCCATTCTAGTGTTGCACAAACACTCAAAATTCTTTATTGAGTTCTGAAATATTGTTTTGGTCATTTTTTTCGTTATCACTACAAAGTGCCTTACTCCCCTACCCTGTAGGGTTGCATTGTTTATGCCTTATTCCTTTTCTAACATTATATTTTGTCAATGAATTCAATCAAGTAATATATTGAAATTTATTTGTTATTTCATGGTTTCTGAACTGGGTATATTTATATATATGATACAAGTGGGTAAATCACTTGCAAATGTCTTTACATGCTTTCTTCTACTCATGGCATTGAGAGCTTTTCTACACGTACTTTCTTTTTAATGCTTTGTGAAGGATCAGTGGATCTCCAAGTTCCTACCCTATATCTGCTCATAGTAGGTGTTCAACCTTGTCTTAAGATTTCCTACATGTAGTATCATATAGTTCAAAAACAAAAACTAGGCTGGTTGTTTATCAAGGAAATCTCTTAGTATCACTCTTCTCTTGTACTAGACGAATATTTCAATAGTAATTACAGAGTCAATAGTTGCAAGGGAGTGGCATTGGATTCATTAGTGATTCGTCCTTAGTTGAGGTAATACTTTCCTGCAAGAACGGAAGCATTTATTTTTTTAGTTTTGTACCTAACCATTTCACAAGTTTACTAACAAAAAGAGTGCATCCATTGAATAGTATAGATTGTCAATGACCAACGAAACATTTCAAATTTATGAGTGGTAAATCACAATAAGTCATCAACATTGTGATAGTAATTATTTTTTGAGTGCAATGTGTGCATGTGTATACTAGTTAATAACAATTGCAACTAAACAAGATATGAAGCTTAAGACATTAATAATAAATGTAGGCTGTAGCTAAACAAGATGTAAACATTTGCCCTGTGATGAATTGACTTTAGTTCGTAGTGGTAATATATTTTGAAAATGAACAAGTGTCTTCACTCCCTATAGAAGGTAAACTTTGTATATTCTGTGATTGGTGGAATGGTTGCTGTCTCCTTGCCTCTAAATATGTATGTTCAATTGGTATGGCTTTCCAATGTGACCTCACTTTCCATGAAAGGTGGATTGCATTCAATAAGTTAATGTTGTGATTACTTTATGTGGCCTTTAGTAATAGATGGAGAACTTCATTGCAAAGTGCCGTTTTGAGATCAAATAAAATAGGTGCCTTTCTTTCAATATTTAGTAAAGATTGGAAGGAAAATATAATGTGCTAGGTCAAGGGAGAACTGACTAAAAATGTTTTTTAGAAAAGGAATGGAATTTCTCCACAACTCCGGCAATTTTGGAAATAGATGGGGGCATGAAAATGAGTAGGAAAATAGTGTTTTTGATGGTAATTGATTCATAGAGTGAGTTATAGCTTATACCAATCAGTGAGTGGAGAAAAGGTGTGAATGCAGACGATATGTGTCGTTTTTGTATGCATCCAGTGGAGACTGCTCAAAATCGTTCGTGGAGATAGGATTTTGCAAAGAAAATATGGAAAAGAATCTCAAGAATATTAATGGTAGTGTTTCCTCAATCGGATGATAGTGTGAGCAAATGTACAAGGGTAACCAAAGCTGTATGAGAAGAAGGATGTTGTAGATGTTAATTTGTTGAGACATAGTCAGATGCACAAAAACAAATATACCCCTAAATCCAAAAATATCAGTTGGTAAAACTAAAATATGGCAATTGGTATAGTATAACAATTTGGAAAATTTGGAAGGATGGGTGCTTGAAGGTATTCCAAATTGTGATATAAAGGCTTGTACAAATAATTATCAGAATTGGACAAAGCCCATACATAATCTAAGAGGTTGTTTGGATAATATAAAAAGTGACACTCCAACATGTAGAATTGCAATGATTGAAGTTTCATGCCATATTGAATAACAATATATTTTATAGGCGGTTTTTCGATAAGCTAAAGTGGGTTTACTTTATACCAAAAATTTAATTAAGCCAATAGTTTGAACTTAAGGGGAGGTTGTTAACATGTACATAAATTTATTTCTTGTATAGCTTCAAGTTGTTTCTTAATACTAATGTAGTAATTTGGTTCAATTTTTTTTTTTAAAACATGATCCACAAGGAGGGTCACTCTATCCCACACCTTGCTGCGGCATGGCTTGATCATTCTGGTGATAGGTGGACGAACGCCTTCAATACGGATAGCTAGTGCTATGTATGCATGTGAGGAAAAATCTCCAAGATTCGATTTGAGAGAGGCTTGCAGTCCGCATCCCCTAGGTTCCCAGACATTTGGATGCTGATCGCAGGCTTCACCTTGTGGTACGTATGGAAAGCGCGTTGCCTAAAGGTCTTCCAGGATTTGGTGCAACCCCCGGAGGAAGTGATCATGGACATATGGTTTGCGCTTATTAGCTGATTACGAGGGCAATTGGACGAGGTTTGTAGCCATTCCTCTGATGTGGATACTGCCCGTTTGCGCTTTTGGCAGAAATGGCGAAACACGCCTATGGTGACACAAGGAGGAAGTGGCCCAAGGTGGAACTACCAACCCCCACGTTGGTTGTTCCCGGCTCACTTACCACCCTCCCTCTGTTGTCGACCCCAAGAGTTGTCTCGTACTAGCCATCACTACAAGGCACTAGTTTAGTTGTAGGTACTTACATTAAGTAGTCCGTCCGAAAGGCGATGTAACTAACTAGTCTCAATTTCTAGAACTTGATCGGAGGGGGATTCCCCGATCTATGCTTAAGCCTCCTTGTACAATCTCTTTGTAATAATCTTACCTAACTAATGGGAAAGTAGCTTCATTTTGGAGAAAAAAAAAACATGATTAGAGTCATCCATCCCATAAAACCCTTAAACAAAAAATGATTAGGTCACAATGTTGTCGAAAAGTCCAACTTTTTATGTTTTCCATGAGAAGCCTCATTCACCATCACTCAAACTTGCATACATTCATGTAGCTACTAGCTAATTAGGTAGCTTACGCATGTAGGGTTGAAATCCACATTTGAATTCTTGAAGTAAAGTATTATGATTCTCAACGAAGTATGAAGAAAAACATTTTTTGGTGTTGCAATGAATAGATTCCATATATAAGTGGTAATTTGATCCAACTGATCCTGAGGTACCTCAAGTGCTTTTAAATTTGGGATCAATGATGCATACATGACAACAAAGTATTCAAAATAATAATAATATGCTGTTCCAATGAATAGATTCCATATATAACTGGTAATTTTACCCAACTGATCCTAAGGTACCTCAAGTGCTTTTAAATTTGGGACCAATGATGCATACATGACAACGAAGTATTCAAAATAATAATAATAATACATCATAGTTTGTAAAAGATAATACAGATTTGTAGTACCACCACAAGGAGGCAAATATAAACTGGGAACTTCAGATTCTCTTGCGCATTCAGCGCTGCTTCACTAGTAGGTTTAACTGGGAACTTAACTGTTGATAGGCTTCAACAATAGAAATCAAGGATGAATTCAATAGCTGAAGCTATGGACATGGGTTAACATTGCTACAGTAAAATATAATGCATTGTGTATTTGCAATCCAATATTCTTTGTATTCCTTACATAGCAGGAAATGTAATGCCACTATTTGCACATTTTAGTTGTATGTGTCATATATTGGCAAGCCAACCCAAGCCATTCTCCATTACTCTTTTGAGCCAGACTCTTCAAGGATATATATGGTAAGAGGATGATTCATTTACAAGAAAGAAGTTTCTGCAGTGGTTTGAGCAGTTCATATCATACAGTGATAAGTTGAGATGATGTTTTTGAGGATCTATCAAAGTACCCATCAAAAGATGCTACTAAAAGCTTGTGAGCTGCAATAGCCATAGCATAGCAGATCATTGTAAAACCGATCCATCCAGTATATATCATCAACAATGGCTTTGTTCTAAGCCTGGCCACTAATGTTTGAAGAAGAGCTTGCATTTGCTTGCTTCTTAGCAACGTGATATCAACTTTGTCAGAACAATTCGTCAACGATTTCATGTCATCTGTAAATGCCTTATCTGATGCTGATGATGATTGAGATGGAACTGTTTGCGATATTAATTCTGTATTTTGAACCTCAAATTGGAAATGCTCTTTGAGGTAATCTTTTCCAAACTGATATAGAACATCTGAAAGTTTCAAGGCGATGCTCCTCCGAACTGCTGAGGCCTTCCTTGAGCTGAAAGTACCAGCAAGATCAAAAGTATCCTGCACAAAAGAAGTGTGTTGCTATGTAGGTCTTCTTTGGACAACAGAAGGCTTGCAGGAAAGAAAGAAACAAGAAGGGGGAAACTCTGAAATAACCCCAAGTTCTTTATTTCCCAAAAGGGATGAAGTGAGCATTTCATTTCTTATTGACCATTTAAGTGTGCTCAAAATAGCGCACATATAATTGCACTTTCAGGAACTGACCAGGGCATTTGGAGAAAAATGAGAACTTTGGGGTATTACAGAGTTTTTCCCAGATAAAAAAAATATTAATCTCTTGAAAAAACTGTAGTGTCCTGAAAAGAAAATGGAGGATTGGAAGATGCATACTGCTTCGAGGATAAGCTGCCTGAAAGCAGCTCCTTTCTCAGATGAAAGAACGTTTACAAGAAGGGGAATCAACTCTGGATTCGCATTGTCTATGTTAAATTCAGGAATAGTATCACCTGTTGGTGGCTCCATACCTGTCTCAAGGGCAGCCCTCTTCCTGCATTAAGAACAAACATCCATTACATCATTCGTCATTTTTGAAAATAGTCAAAATACTAAACGTGAATGCTATTTTTGTAATGGTGTAAATACTCACAGTGAATGTTGCTTTGCAAGCGTTGCAAATGATGCAACTCGATCCCAGCGGAATTGTTTTTTGTCATTCAATATTAACTGCAAATAACAAAAAAGAATAAATCCAGATTGAAAAAGAAAACACTCTTTTCTTCTGAAACATTTGAAATTACAGTTTCAAGTTCTAGACTCAAGCCACATCATCAAACTACAGCTAAGCTTCTGGAATTGTTCATGGTTTGTGGTTTGCATAAAAGGTATTTGCAAACAACTGAACCAATAATTTAAATATAAAAAATAAAAGCTGTGTTGAGAGAGAAAAAAGAATGATCTTAGTTATTTCTCTGGAATATCCTGTTGGCCTATATGGGATCAAAACCATGGTTACATCTCGTGGTGTTATTTATTACTAATGCATAGGAAACAGAGAATGCATGGACAGTTAATCAATACAGAAACAATGGAGAAGAAAGTTATTACATTATATCAGCAGAGGTCTGAAACACAAGTAAAACTGAGAATGATAACAGTGACCTGTACTGAAGAACTAAAATTTGACATTCTCCAAGTTTCTGGTAACTCTGTAAGGTTCAAGATATTCTCGAAGTTTCCTATAAAACATTAGGTTACTTGCCCTAACGGGTCACTCATAACTGAGAATGATAACAACAGGAGCTCTACCTCTACAACAGTGACCTGTACTGAAGAACTAAAATTTGACATTCTCTAAGGTTCTAGTAACTCTGGAAGGTTCTAGACATTCTTTAAGTTTCTTACAAAACATTAGGTTGCTTGCCCTAATGGGTCAATTACTAAGTGTTGAGAATCAAGCTCAACTTGTGTGAACATGTGTTTATGAAGAAAAGGACAATGTGTGAAAAAGTGCGTGAGCACACTTTATTGTAATCCATGTGAACTATCTAGTTGCACAAAGAGCTAGATTGTGATATCTAGTTAGTTCTCAAGTGTAAATGTGGTCAAAGAATATCAGATATTGTTATGACGGAATTGTACTCGAGTGGATGTGGCAGTCCCTTGATGACTTGTATATAAAACCCCTTTGGCCCATTGTGTTTAGTTGATGATCTTTGGTTGATTAATTTAGTTCTCTTCAGTGCATAAGCCGTGCACAATAAAATCATGTCTGAGATGGACAAGGAGAAAACGACTATTGTGGGTAGAAAAGAGAACATTGTAAGTGTAAATATCCAACAGGATGTGGAAATTTCAAGAGCTACACTTAGTTTCAGACAAAAAGTACGAAAATGCAGTTGTACAAACCCCATGCATTTTGCCTGCCTTACGATAGTTTTTCCATCCAGAAAGATGTGATAACCAGAACATTTACAGATAAATACTTACAGATATCAAAACTTTTCTTAACGGAGGTGAGTTTTCAGTCAGAAGTCTCTGTATTACGAAAGGATATGATGCTCCAAACACCTTGAAATCTGGATCAACTGCCAAAGCCAATCCTGCAACATATAGACATCAATAAAGCATTAATTTTCATAACGAGAAAGCAAATATTCATGCCAACCCCACAACAAAACGAAGATTCTCACCTTCCAATGAAGCTATGGAGCGTAGAACAAGAATGAAGTACGGCGGCATTTTGAACTGATTCCTTAAAGCAATAGCCAACACTTTCACAAGCACCTACCACAAATAGTAAAATATGCACAAGATTCAAATGTTGGGTCTACCATAAGTTTCTGAAGAATCATGTGCAAGAACAGATCCATGTTTTTTTATATGTGATCTACATTCACCTGACATGTTTCATAGGAAGGGTATTTTGTTTCTTGTACGTTCTACCAACTCAAGGAGTATGGCACTTGTTCATCAAGTATAATAGAGTTATGGCTATTGGTCAATAGTTTCCATGGCATAAGGCAAAATTTGTGGCATTAAATTGTAATAACTACACAGATTATCGGACCATATTCCTACTGCATTTATCAGAGCATGGAAATCATGCATTTCTAGGCAGTATCAAATGCCATGCGAGTCTCCCACATTATTTGGTAAGAACAATCCTCCAAACAAAAAGAAAAGTGTATTACTTTATCTGGAGCAGTTTTTCATTGTGCCTGATGTAGATAACTACATTCAAGAGTTAAAATTCATATATTTCACTCATAAAATAATGATCACAAACTCTAAACGAACCTTGCTAAATTTAATGTCTGGGATTCCTTGTTGAGGCACAGTGTCACCTAATACTTCTTCTAGTTCCTGCATAAATATATTTAAGTACTAAGTCTACATTAATCTCTACTTCAATAGGGAACCCCAGAGCTAGAGAGCAACAATGCTTACCATGGCTATTGACATGCGATCAACTGTCGCTGGAAGAACTTCCATATCAGCTAAATCTTGAACAAAATTTTTCCAATCTGCATTTACTATATGTGCAACAGACGCAATCATGGCCAATTGATGACGTTTCTCCATTCGACAAAGTAGACCAAAATCCAAAAACCTATAAAGAGTCTTACCATTAAATCTTTCTAAGATTAAGCACTTAATGCATTCATTTTTTGTCTGAAAGAAGCAAGCTTAAGCATAAATATTTGTATGAAATGCAGCAACATAGCATTCAAAAACTCAGTTGTACTTTTTATTTATTTATTCGAGGCTTTGGGATGTCGTATCATGATCTTACTGAAGTTTTTGTTACTCCCTCCTGGAGTAACATCGTCGATTACTCTTCCTGAGTAATCGGATCAAGGTATTTTGGTCCGAAGGAGAGTTGGGGGTTACGGGCACCCTGCTGTACCTGTTATTCAGATCGTTACGTGGTATACTGACTTTACTGCACTCATGACACGTACAGACCGTTATTCAGACCTATCCACTCAGAATTGCTACAACTGACAGCACAAGGAACAGTATTCGACTGGGTCGGCTACGACCAATCCCAGACCCACGATTCCTACACAGACCGTACCTCTATACCAGACTTAAAAAGAAAGAACACTTGAGTTGCCCACAAGAAAGTATATTCGATTATAGTACATACATACACAGATACAAGTACCAATAATTATCGGTAAAGCGCTCTCTCTCTCTCTCCCTATTCCTCACTTTCTGGCGTAGACCTCCATCTATCTATCTCTGGCCTGATATCTACCTATATCTCTCTATGCTTCTGATCATTCGGTTTTTATAGCCTTTGCATGGGCCGTTACAATACTCGGCTCCGTTTATTCGGCTGTCTGTGGTGCTTGGTTCCCTTTGCTCGTTTCACACCTTGTCCCACTTGTCCCACCAGGTAACACCTGGCACGTCCGTGGGATTGTGCCTTAGATGTCGAACCCAAAAATAAAACATAATTTAAAAAAAGCATTGCAAAACTGTTGCTCTTTACTTTTCATAAAAAATGCGCAAGATGCTCGGCAATTGCCACAAGCCATCTGCTTTGGTTTCGAACTCGGCCGCCTGCTCGAGATTGGTCAGTTGTACCTCGGTCGGTTGATTGTCAGTTGTATCCGTTAGTTGGTCTTCAGCATTCGGCTCACATTGTAGCGTGGCCTCCAGCTTCCTCTCCCGTTCGTTCTCTGGCTGTGGCCGTTCTTCGTTGCGTGGGAGCCTTTGCTCCGTCGGTTCTGCCCTATCTTTGCCGGTGTCGGCTTGCACCTCTGCGTCGTGTTCTGCCTCCTCCCTTTGTTCAGCCTCAGCGTCCAATTGGTTCGGAACCTCTAGGATGTCTTCGCTGCTTTCATCCTCCGTTCTTCCTTGGTCCTCCAAGATAGTCTCTTGGGTTCGCTCCTGCTCGTATCGCTCCAAGTCGAGGGCGAGTTGCAGCTATTGGTCCTCAAATTCCTTGTGTAATTTCTTAACCTCCAGCACTGCATGGGGGCTGCAGCCAAGAACGGCTCCAAACCCCTCCCAAGGGGGCTCGAACGTGAGGGGAGAGGGAGAGAGACAGAGAATGAGAATGAGAATGAGAGAGAATGAGAGGGAAAACGAAACACAATGTTGAGGGGTAACTCACTATTCTTCTTGTCTTTCATGCCCCATAGGTGGGGTTTATATAGTACAAAATCTGAGCGCTACAAGACAATACAAAAAGCCACATGGGGGTAGTTACACCTACTTACCCCACTCTCACATTTGTACACATGCATACAAAAAGCAAAATGTGCATATGTACACACTCTTCCTCACACTCACACATTGCACCTTACACATTACACACCTTATGCCTTACACCCTCAACCCTCCCGTACACCTATACGGGTAACACATGGCACGCCTATGGGACATTGCATTGCACGTCGAACTCACATGCCCATGCCAAAAACTCATAGACCAGAACTCCATCGGTCTTCTCTTCTCTCGTCGGTCGGAAATCCCTTGACCGAAACATTGCATTTTGATCAATAACTTCAATCAGACCTCACTTGACATGAACCTTCCCCCTCGGTCAGCATGACACAAAAATTGTTACGATTGGATCACACACCAATTGATACCTCTACTTTTAAGTCTTAAAAGATTTAGGTGTGTGTTTTTTTCTTCTTCTTCATTTGTGTGAGTGGTCTTGTGTTAAAAAATTTGTTAACACCCCTTGGTTTTTTAAATTTTATTATCCACGCTCGAGTTTTTGAAATTTTATCATTGCCCTTCAGTTTTGGAAATTTCTCCATTTGCCCTCCGATTTTTGAAATTCTCCTCTCTGCCCCTCTTCTCTTTCTTCTCTCTCTTTTATATCTTCTTCTTCGTTTCTGTCTTCAAATTCTTCTTTCTTGTTCAGCCATCGTCGTTTCTGCTTCTTCCTCTCTTTCTTCTTCCCTTTTCTATCTCTTCTGTCTCTGTTCTTCTTTTTCTTCTTTTCTACTACCAATTCATCCACTACCAATCCATCCGCATCTTTTTGGATATCAATCCATTTGTTCTTTCTTCTTCTTCTCAATCACCTTCTGATTCAGGTTCTCTTCCTCTTTCATCCTCCTTGTTCCAGCCTTCCTACAAACAGAATCTATGTTCCTTCTTCTTTTCCTTGTTTTCCTTTCAGCGTGCTTTCCTTCTTCTGTTGCTATTTCCTCTTTCTTTTTCTTCTTCATTCCTTCTTGCTTTTTCTTCTTCTTCTGCGTCTAATATTTCTGTTGTTTCTTCTGCTTCTCTTCTTTTTCTTGCCGTTATCTTTGTCTGTTCGTCGGCCGTCACTCTGTCCGCCCGCCGGCCATCGCCATTTGTCCGGCTGTTTCTGCCGGCGTCATCCGCCAGCTGTTTGGCTGGTTGTCAATGCATCTGTCCAACCGGCTCTATGCGGCTGTCTCTGTACAGCGGCCGGCTGTCGGACGTCTATGTCCGTGGCCATCGCCATCCCTCGGCCTGGCCATTTTGGTCCACTGACCGTCCCCACCCGCCGGTCATCCCCTCTGGTCGGCTGCCTCGGCCGAGCTCTCTTTGGCTGTCTCAACCAGCCCGTCCGCCGGCTGGACAGCTCTGCCGTCTCTATGTCTGGTGATCGTCGTCTGCCAGTAGTCTGTCCGGTCAACTATAGGACCGCCTGTCCGCCGACCGCCTGTCCGGCCTGGCTGTTTCAGTCCACTGGCCATCGCCAGCTGCCGGAACGTCTGTCCGGCGGTCTGTCCGGCCAACTGTCGGACGTCTACTGGGCCGGTTGTTGGACATCTGTCCAGCTAGTTGTCAGGCCAATTGTCGGTCGTTCTCTGTTCGGCCATCGGTTGTCTCTATTGAAATCCATTGCAATAGCATCAAGATCAGTTAGGAATCCTTTAAGACCATCCGATTTGCCGAGCAGTAAGGATCAGAGGGATCAAATAATTTTGATGCATCTTCTTCCTCTTCGAACTGGAGGGGCTGATGATGAAAAATGAGTGTTTCTAGTAATTCTAGTGCTTCTCATGCTTCTTGGCTTGCTTTCGTGCTGGACCTCCATTTTTGTAGAGTTTTTTTTCTTCCAAAATACAGCCAAGCCAAAAAGTAACCAATCTTGTTGCAGAGGATAGGAGAATGTTGGGGAGGAGTCGTTCTCATCAAGAAATTCTGCAGAAATCGCAGAGAAAGAGAGAGAGAGAGAGGGACTTATTCTAAGGGGGGTTCAGTGTTTATGGGTGGGGGTTGGAGCTGTTCTTGCTCCACCCCCCTCCCAAAGGGGTTTGGACGTGAGGGGAGAGAGGGAGAATGAGAGGGAAACGAAACACAATGTTGAGAGGTAACTCACTATTCTTCCTTTTTTCATGCCCCCTGGGTGGGGTTTATATAGTACAAAATCTGAGCGTTACGAGACAATACAAAAAGGCAAATGGAGGTAGTTACACCTACGTACCCCACTCTCTCACATTTGTACACATGCACACAAAAAGCCAAATGTGCATGTGTACACACTCACACATTGCACATTGCACCTTACACATTACACATTACACACCTTATGCATTACATCCTTAACTCTCCCATACACCTATACGTGTAACAGTTTTAGCCATATGAAGACATATGTGAGTCAATATAACTTACACTAACTTTCCTTCCCTTGTGTAAAGCATGTTTCCTGGGTGTGGATCAGCATGTAGAATACCAGTCTCAAGTAGTTGGACTAGTGAAGCCTCAATCCCTTTGTTGACCTACATAAGAAATAGCTCCACAATCACCATCCTATATTTAAGCACAGAAACCATTTGTTTCTACATTCATGCGCTTAAATTACCATACCAGAGAAAATAGACGACGCTTTGCTTCAAGTTGTTTCTCTCTAAAATCAGCATCTTCATTATAATTTGGCGAACGTGCAATCTGTAACATTTCCCCAGGGCGATCCGCATGTATCCACTCCATTATCAAGACTTTTGTTGTTGACAAATTCCTTAGGATCTTTGGTATTTTCAAGAATGCAATTTTTGAGTGTGCTGCCTAAGATATGAGTTTAAATCACATTCGGATGTCAGATAGTAACCCTAAACCATTTGCTCAAAGGAAGATAATCATATCCAACACATATACATGCAACTTTCAAAAGATGTGATCACGTAGAGAATATTTTAAAGACAGACCTCAAATTCTGCAGCATTGGCAGCTTCTCGAGTGTAATCTAGCTCTCCAAATAAACCTTGTCCCAACTCATCAGCATAAAGTTTCAGATCACTTCTTCGCTTAGCAATTACTCGAAGAGCATCCAACTATCAAACAGATATGCAGCACAATCAAAGAATGAACCAGCACATGTATATGAAATTCCAGTAAAACATTAATGTTGTCAACACTCACCCCCATGCGAAGTATGTAAATATCAAGAGCTACCACGTGTAAGACGTTAGGGCGCTGCACTTTAATAGCTACATCTTGGCCATCAGTTGTTGTCCCTCTATAGACCTACGGCATACACATAAAGGTGGACACAGTTAGAATTTCCATAATCTCAACTACAAACTACCACCATATATAACACCGCATTATTTAATAGTGATGCATTAATAATGCTAAATTGTTGACCTGACCAAATGATGCAGCAGCAACAGGTGTATCTGAGAAGTAAGAAAAAACCATGTTCATAGGAAATCCAAGTTCCTCCTCAATTATAGAAATGGCTGTACATGTTGAGAATGGAGGCAAATTATCTTGCAACTCAGACATAACCTAGAAATAGAAGCATATTAATCCCAATATTATTTAAATTGATTGTAGGAAATGAGTTATAAGGAGGGAAACCTTTGCAATATCTTCACCGACTAAGTCCCCTCTAGTTGAGAGGGATTGTCCAACTACACAATTCCAAACAACAGAATTAAGGCAGAAAATTATAGAAATACCACACAGTCAGGAAGAAAAATAACCTTTAATAAATGCAGGTCCAAGCTTGATCAAAGCTTCTTTGGTAAGCTCTGCTCCTCTTATCCGTGCAAAACTTTCATCCTTGGGTTTCAAAAGCTTCTCAACCTCTAGTTGAGTGAATGCAGAAGCAAAGACTGCACATATCTTCAACAATAACAAAACTAATCATATAGTTGAAACAGATATCCAAAATCAAGCTTTGTCAAATTTTCAGGTACAAGTGCATGTAAAATATAAGTAGGACCTGATTTGATAAATAAACAAAACTTTCCATAAAAATGCAACCCATATCTAGTACTATTGGTGTGGAAGGTAAAAACATACAAACAGTTCAAAATGTACATTAACATATCTCACCTGAATAATACGAAACAACAAAACGTGAGGTCTTCTGTTAAAATACGACGCTACCATATGTGGGTTATAGAATGGTTGTAATGGGATTCTCCACGCCATTAACCAGAAAACAGCATTGTCTACATAACCTTTTATTTTTTCGGCATCTGCCAGTACAAGGTCCATGCCAGATAATCCTGAAATCATATTCTTTGTGATCAAAAGAGACATGATGAAAAGAAGTTAATTCTTTCTTAATTCAAAATAATGCACATGAAAGTCCAAATAAACTGTGCATAATATAAGCATTGGGGTGTTCCTTCTCTAACTTAGAAAGATCAAACTCATCGTTGCTTGTCACAGAAGATGTATGCCACGTTATTGTAAACTCTTTACTCTAGTGCATCAACAATGGACATTCTGAGCCCAAACTTCAGTTTTTCACTATAAATTATTTATAAGTTGTCTTGTTGTGAACTCATCTGTGATTTTTGCTTTTGGTAGAAATTAATACATTTTTCTTCATTCTTTAACCCTAAACCCTACTGAGGAAAGTGTAAAGTGTCAGTCAACCATTGATGGGTTGGCCCCTTGATTGATGTTGATGTTAGATATGAGATAAGCAATCATTCTATACAAACTTTCCGAGATAAGGCAATTCCAACCTCCATGTTTAGGAGTTCATATTGTAAAATCCCTGGATATACTCACCCCGAGAACTAGGAAATATGTATTTTGAATGTCCTTATATTCCACATATTCAATCATAATGAATCAGTTATAGTAACTCCCCAGAGTCTATCAGTCAGGATGCAATCTTACCACACGACTATTTAATATAGTAGAGTTCCAATGGAGATTTGACAACTAGAAGAAATAATCTGGATAAAACATTATAAAATAAAGAAGATTATATGTCCAAAATGGTTACAGAGCAGAAGGATCTTCCACCAACTAAAAGTAGACATTATCAAAACCAGACTCTTAACCATCACAAATTCTAAATCCAAACCTTTGCTGACATTGCATATCGATGCTACCTAATAGAGATGACACTTAAACGATAAATTCGCTCAACCCAAGATAAAAAACATTACTCTATTGTGGAAATTTTTAACTTTGCAACTCTGCAGATTTGCAGACATTTAGCCATCACAATTGTCACTCTGATACTACTTAGTTAGAGATGCCATTTAGCCATCACAATTCTCACTCCGAGACTCAAAACAAAATTCTTAATCATTGCAGGTTCCCAATCCAAAACTTTTCTCTAATTTTGAATTGATGCTTCCTGGTTGGAGATGGCATTTGAATTCAATCTAAGACTCAACCCAAACTGTTTGTAATCAGAAATTTTCCATCCAACACTTTGTCCAATATTCTGTATTAATGCTCCCTAGCTAGAGATGGCAGTAAATTGTGACACACATAATCTTGGATTTATGTAGCCGTGTAACTGCATTTTCCTAATACTTGCCAATGTTTGCTTGAAAGTCTTCATTGCAGTTGTTATAATGCATTGACGTCACAGAGGAACAAAAAAAATCTCAGTTCTAATGTAAATGTGCTATGTGAATACATGAGAACACTACATTAAATAATGAGTGAACCCACTATGAATGTAAAATGCAGCAGCAATGTGATTTGTATTTCATACGAAAAATAAGACCAAAAAGTACAAAATGATACAAATAAGAGGATTAAGCACCTGGGTCATATGATGGCGAAGGTTGAGGTTCAGGAATTTGAATAGCAGAAGGATCTTCTACCACTTTCAATGTCAGTATTTTCTCCATATTCTCGGTGAAGGAAGGTAAAACCTGTTCTTCCATCCACTTCCATCCTCCCTTGACGAAGGTAATATCATCCTCAAGTATCTTCAAGAATCCCTTTGCTTGCCTCGATTCAGAATCTGTTGAAACCTTGTCACTTTCTAAAGATTGTTTCCAATTCCGGAATGAACGAGAAAAGCCTAACATGTTTCCGTACCCTTCTTTACTCCCTTTAGCTATTCCTGGTCCTTCCAATGTTTTTTCCTGTCCTTTACTTCCTTTAGTTATTTCCGGTTCTTCAGAGACTGTATTTGAAAACTGTTCTATGTTTTCTTCATGCTTCCGCCCTCCTTCTTGCAATTTAGATGGAATCTTCCAAGGATCTTCATGAATGATCTTTGTGCTGTTCTCTGGTTCGATTAACACAACTGTTTTGGTGGCATTATTCCTGTTTTCAGTGGCATCATTTCGCGAAATACTAGTAAACGCTTTTGATCTGTCAAATGGTGATGATTTCTCACCATTCTTCTCAGACCAGATGTTCACGTCACTCTCCTCAGACCGAACATCTACTACTGAGCTTTCCATTGAGGCTGCTTCAACTCTTCCTTTATTCTTTGTTGATCTGTCAAAGGATGATGTTTTCTCGCCATTTTTCTCGGACCAAACATCTGAGCTTTCAATAGAACCTGCTTCAACTCTACTTTCTATATTCTTTTTTCTTCTCCAAACGAAATCATCTCCTCCAGGTGAAACGTTAAAGGATCTGTTAGGACGGAGCCTATACTGAGTATTCATCTTTTTCTTTATGAAATGCTTAAGCGAGAGCACTCCTTGCCATGGTAACGAGGAGGATGATATATTCGACAATGAAACAGAACGACAATACGTCTGTGTATGTGTTTTGGAATAATGTGTACCTGAAATGCAAGTTAGGTTACATTGCGCCATTATACCTGAGTATCAGGCGTTACAGGATGAGAAACCCTAGAAGAAAGAGAAGAAGACGAAGAATCAAGAGAGCTATGGAGTTCTCTCTCTCTCTCTCTCTCTCTGCGTACATGCAGAAGATGGAGAGGAAGCTGAAGCGAGACAGCTATGGAGTTTCTCTCTCTCTCTCTCCTCTCTGGCGTCAGTAAATTATTTGTGTGGTTCCTGAGGAAAGGGCGGGTGCCTGCCTACGTGGCACGGCTCGTTCATAATGGGAGTGCCACGTGTTGGGTTTTGCCACGTGGTCTCCTCTAGTACCAAGCATGAGGGAAGAAAGGGTAAGGGCCGGCCTACGTGGCACCCATGTCTCGTAGTGGGCGTGCCACGCAGGCCATTCTCCCACCAAAGCACCTCGTGAGGTAAGTAAGGGGGGCGAGAGCGCTACACTTCACTTGCTTGGCACCTCATCATTCCATGACACTCTTTTCGCCATGCTCATGTGCCTTTCTTACTTGGCACCCCATCATTTGTAACGGCACTACCATGGGACAATCACTCTTATGTGTCTTTCTCGCACCTACCACCAAAGGGAAGGTTTCATTTACACAATGCATGAGAGTGTCTCTTGTCTATGGATCACCCTGCAAAAAAGATCCCTTCATTTTGTCTGTAATGGCTTATTTGCATTCTGATCCAAGGTTGTGGATTTGTATCTTTATTCAACACGTCTCTGTTATACCATGTATCGCTTCTCCTAAACTACACACACATCATTTGTGTACCGCATTAATGGCCACACAGTGTTCTATTTTGTTGCTCCGCGTTGGCTCAATTGGCATGACCGCATCAACTCTCTCTCTGTATCCCATGTGCAATACGGTGGGGCACAAGTGATGAGACTAGTTGACAATGCAGGTTTTGTTTGAAGTATAAGAGTATCACATTTTGATTTTGATCTCAATCAACCATGCTTTCCACACATCTTCAACCAAACCCAATAACAAATTTCTCACACCCATTGTGTGACCTCTCAATTGTAACATTCATTAGCAAAGTTCTCGAACATTTGAGAGTTGCTACTCGCTATCAAGTTCTCAATGAAAGCTCACGTGACTATTCTTGTGTCAACATGTGTACGAAGTAATATCGCCTAAATTTGCATGAGATCACATGGGCATAGAATTAAAGATTGGGAATGTGTATTGCTACATTGCGAACAAAGGGGAATGTCCAATGATGTGGAAGAATGGCAAATGAAACATAGTAGTTGAGATGTGAGCTTATTTCACTTATCCAAAGGAAGAATAGATTGCAATATGCTTTTGAAGAATGCATGAAAAATAGTAAGATCGCTTGTTCTAAAGTCACCAAGCATCATAAGTAACTCAATGCCATGCATTTCGGAAAGAGAGAATGCTTGAAATGCTATAAACTTTCAGAGAGGAGGTTACTCTAAAAGTTCCTCTTTCTGGAATATCAAGTGCAACCACACATGTAGATTGTGTCAGTACGCATGTCCACCATCGTCTTTGTGGATGTTAGATGCCTATATATTGAATGAAGTGGACATGCTAGATATCCAAATTACTCCCATCGTTACTAAATTGCTATTACTTCTATTTGTACATGCATAGAAGTCTCATATAACTAATTGAAGTGTTGATTACATAGTTCATAATCATTCAATTACAAGTGTCATTGTTAGTTATTGTAATCTTTCATTTATTTGCCAATATTGAGTTATTGTCATTGGTATATTCTTTGTCTCTCTAAAATACAAACATATTGATCTATTTCCACATTGTGAGGACTACTTTTGTATTTGTCTTTATCTTTTTAGGATCTTCACACATTCTGCCTCGTGTGGGTATTGACAAGCCGAAGTTGTTAGTCAATCACTCTCATGAGTTTGAATGCCCATGGCTTCACTACATCATCCAAGAAAGACTCCATGTATTGGGACACTCATCTCACTTGGGTTACATTAAACTCACAAAACGTAGGAGTTTCCATCTTTAGTACTCCACGCAATGATTACAAATGGCCTCGCTCAATATATCTATAAGATATATATAATGCACACCCCCTAGTTCTTGGCATGTGATGGCGATTCTCGACACAAGATCTCAAGGAGGACGTGGATGAGTGGTCGAGCAGGAAAAATGTTGGAAGCCTCTAAGTAGGAAGCCCACCTTAGGATGAGTGCTTCACAACTTGTACTTAAGAACTTGTTATGGCTTCAGGAAACGGTAGAAAGCATCTAACTTTCTAAGTAGGAAGCCCACCTCATTGTGAGTGCGTCGTTACTTGTACTTAAGAACTTGTTATAGCGTTAGGAAACGTTGGAAGCATCTAATTAGGAAAGCCCACCTTAGGATGAGTACTCTTCTACTTGTACTTTGGTCTCTGCGTAGTAGTAGACTAGTAGTAGTGGCTAGGTTTTATTTGTAGCTTAAGAAAATCATGGAAAAACGAAAAATGGAAAGGAGGGGTATTTGTGGAAATTAAGAAAGTTAAAGTCGGTTCCCCATTGGAAAGGAAGGGCATTTCGGGCAATTAAGAAAAGCAAACTCGACTCCACACAATTAATTCATCAGTATCAACTGACTTCTCTGCTTCTAGGGTTAGGGTTTCTGTGCACGCTCTGCCTGCGTGCGTTTCGATCCATCGATTGATTGTTCTCTTCTGTCCTCCGTGTCAGCGCTTGCTGTCTGCTCAGATATGGCGGATTACTGGCGCTTCGCAGACAGAATGGGACCTGGTCAAGCCCCCCTCAAACGCCTCAGAAACGATTTCGGTTAGTTTTGACTGCTTCTCTCCTCTTGCTTTCAGTTTCCGTTTTTCTTTCCTTATATCTGTCCACATTTCTTCTCTCGTATTTTCGTACTGCTCTCTTATCTCTCATTCTTTCGTTCTTCCCGTCTTCTTTTTTGCCCTTTATCTAATCTTTTCTGTTCTGTGTTTGACATTGTATATGTCTTCTTTTGTTAGGAAACCTATATTTGTGTTGTTGTTGCCTTGATTTTGCAACACAAACACATGCTGTAGCGTTTGTCGTCGTTTCTTTCTCGAAGATTTTTTTTTTTGTTATCATCGTTTTCTTGTTTTTGCTTTGTCTTACGTTTTAATTCATTGATAGACAGACTTTACGCGTGCATTCTGCTGGTTTAAAGAGATGCGCCTTTGTGATATTACACTTGTTTCTCTCCAACGTGTTTTGTATTTTCCACTAAAAACAGTATTTTTCATCGATTTCCTCATTCAAAATTTTATATAGACAGCAGTGTATTTTCTTGCCCTCAAGTTTTGATACAGAAAAGAGAGTACTTTCTTTGGTGGTGTATTTCCTTTCCTTGCATTGAAATACTAAAATGTCTCTGAACTTGAAAACGTTATTTTATATAGGACTCATATGCATATGCCAAAAGTTACATACTATATAAAATTGGAAATAACTTTTTATAGGAAAATTTCTCTTCCATTGATTGGATTTCAAGGAGGTAGCATTTATTAGCATTATAGAATGCCTATGGAGAGGGCATATATTTGAACCAACTTTAGAGGGAAAATTCCTACCATTTGAACCAGATGTAACGCCTGATTCCATGATATATGAACAGCCTAGTTTTTAAACCACATGAATCGGTCCATGTTTTTGTTGTTCTGTGTTTACTTCTAGTGTTGGTATTGGGGGGGGGGGGAGTAGGCTTGATTTAATTGCCAAGTGATGATATTTCAAGAGAATATTTACTTTTTGATA